>NC_056444.1:40066227-40366227 GCF_018296145.1 Oncorhynchus tshawytscha
CAAATAAAATTTGATTTGATTTGATTTGCCACATACCTCTTGTGTCCGAGCCGTTGAATTGCGACACTACTGTGTCTCTATACTGCTTGTTTGATTGCCTTGTGGAGGGAATAGCTTGCCCTGGTTAAAAGCAGTGGTTCGCGCTTTCAGTTTCGCACGAATGCTGCCATAAATCCACGGTTTCTGGTTTGGGAATGTTTTAATAGTTGCTGTGGGTACGACATCGCCAATTCACTTGCTAATGAACTCACTCACCAAATCAGCGTATTCTGCAATGTTGTTGTTTGACGCAATGCGGAACATATCCCAATCCACGTGATCAAAGCAATCCTGAAGCGTGGAATCAGATTGGTCAGACCAGCGTTGAACAGACCTGAGCGCGGGAACTTCCTGTTTTAGTCTCTGTCTATAGGCTGGAAGCAACAAAATGGAGTTGTGGTCAGCTTTTCCAAAAGGAGGGCGGGGGAGGGCCTTATATGCGTCATTAAAGTTAGAATGATCCTGGGTTTTAACGGCCCTGGTAGCACAATCGATATGCTGATAGAATTTAGGGAGTCTTGTTTTCAGATTAGCTTTGTTGAAATCCGCAGCTACAATGAATGCAGTCTCAGGATATGTCGTTTCCAGTGTACATAGAGTCAAATAAAGTCCGTTCAGGGCCATCGATGTGTCTGCTTGGGGGGGAATATATACGGCTGTGATTATAATCGAAGAGAATTCTCTTGGTAGATAATGCAGTCGACATTTGATTGTGAGGAATTCTAAGTCAGGTGTACAGAACGACTTGAGTTCCTGGATGTTGTTATGATCACACCACGTCTCGTTTATCATGAGGCATACCCCCCCACCCCTCTCAGATGTTAGAAGACCACTTCATCTGCCCCTTTTACGGCGTCGTTGTATTGGTTCGCCGGCTGGGATCCGATCCATTGTCCTGGGTGGTGGGCAAAACACAGGATCCGCTTCGGGAAAGTCGTATTCCTGGTCGTAATGATGGTGAGTTGACATTGCTCTTATATCCAGTAGTTCCTCCCAACTATATGTAATAAAACCTAAGATTACCTGGGGTACCAATATAATAAATAACACGTAAAAAAAACAAAATACTGCATAGTCTCCTTGGAACGCGAAGCGAGGCGGCCATCTCTGTCGGTTCCGGAAGCCAACTGCCTGGCAGCCATTTCCTCAACTGCCAACTGTTTCTATGGTGACCAAGATGTCACATGACTGTTCTTGTTGTAAATTGTAAAGGATTGTTTAAAACACGTTTTTTATTTAAAAACAATAGCTATCTATATACCAAATGATGTGCCCTCACCTCCAAACACACTTTATCTTCTCCTTCGGCAGTTTGACTATCCAATATGGCCCTAGGAATATCAAAATGATGATGATTGACAATCCAAGTAAATCCCAGTATGAATCTGCAGAACCGAATCCTGCAGGATTCGTGCTGGGATTTACTTGGTCCTGCAGGAATTGCCATATCCTGCATGTATATCAAAATGCTGCAGGTTTCGGTCATGCAGGATTCCTGCAGGAATTGTCATGATTGTGCAGGATTTTTTTACATTTCTGCAGGACAAGTCATACTCTTGCAGGATTCCTGCAGGAGCATCAGGGACTTTCCCTGCAGGATTTTGTCAATCCTTCAGGATTCCTGCAGGACACTTGCAAAACTCCTTCACAAAACTTTGAATTCCTGCAGGAAAGGGTTGGATCCCTGTAGGACTTTTTTATTAAGGGCTCTTTTGGGAGGTGGTGTAATTTCCCCTAAAATGTTTTTTTTTTGTAACCTAGAAATATTTTGTAATTGTTGTTCGGAACCTAAAGTCATTGTGAAGTTCGCCAACCCGCCCCACCATGTCTGTTGGTTGCGCCTGTTGATCTTCCTTGTATGGATGTTGCACCTTTTTCCCCAGTCTGCCCTGTATGGAGATTGGGCACGCCCTGTATCCAAACATGCATGGCTTGAGAGATGCGGCCACCTGTCGAGTGTGTGTCGCTAGCAACCTAGTTAAAATAACAGTACTGCCACAGCAGCATAACCTTTAATTAACACTTGACAACACTTGATTTAAACTACATCATCATCAATATCAAAGATGTTTATTACTAACCCATGATAGATCACAGCCTGTCGTTTCCAATGGGAGCTAATCAATCATAGTGAGCAGAACAAGCAAGGAGGTGAGCAGAGCCAAGCACGAGCTAGCGTGATGTACAATAACCTAATTCGCCCTAGCACTCCTTCAAAACAAAGCAATTTTTTCAAACTTTGGCAAACGGTGAATTCTATAAAACTTTGTCCACTCTGTTCGTAACAGATTCTAGTTTTGGAAACAATCAACTGTATTGAGATGAAATGTTTCATTGATGAGAAAATTTGAAGAATGTGCCAAAATCCATCTCGCTCCATCTTCTCCCCCTACCAGCCACCGGGCTTCCTCTCACCACCATATTTGGTAGTGAGTGGAAATACCAACCGGATAGTTCACATTTATACATCCACTGAAATATCTGTCTCATTGTTCTATTAAGTCAATATTCAGTCTGGTTGGCTGATATGAGCAGCAGAAAGAGACAGAAAGCCCTAGAGGTGAATCACAATCAGTAAATGAAATCAAGCTAGCTAACCAACAGATGTTCATCAATCATCAACATCAATGATCCGCTGATTGCCCACCCTCTTTTCCCAATGTCAATCATGTCGTTAGGGGGCACTGTAACGAGCTTACTTAATATTTGTGACGATGAGTTAGTGTGTTGTTTCATAAATAAATAGACCTATGATAAAAAATATATATATAAAAAAAAATACAGATGCATTTGGTATGTTATGAATTTCGAAATATTAATTCTTACACTACTTTTTTTTAAGGAGGTGGCATTTATTCATTTTGAGCACCTACCCCCTGAAAGGTCTGTGAAGTTGTCAGAAAATTAGGAATGCTGATATACACATATTTTCACCGTTTTTTTCCCCGACTCCTCGCCATTAAAGCTAGGGGCAGAATTATGTCTTTAGGATAAATAGCGTGCCCAATTTCAACTTCCTGCTACTCATGCCAAGAGTATAAGATATGCATATTAGTCATAGATTTGGATAGATTTGAAGTTTCTACAACTGTTTGAATCATGTCTGTGAGTATAACCCCGAGGACTAACTTTTCAGATTTTTTTCCCCCTCTCTGTTCACTATATTGTCTTTGCCATTGGCTATTTAATAGGAACCTATTTTCAGTTCCTACCGCTTCCACACGATGTCGCCAGTCTTTGGAATATGGTTGAGGTTATTTCTTTGTGCTATGAAGAAGTAGGCCAACTCGGAACTGGGGACACTTTTGTGAGTTGCTCAAGACGTGAAAAGCAGTGCTGGTTTCCTTTCGTTCCTGTATTGAACACAGATTGCCCCGTCTACAATTTGATCGATTATTAACGTTTAAAAATACCTAACGTTGTATTACAAAAGTAGTTTGAAATATTTTGGCAAAGTTTATAGGCAACTTTTGAAATATTTTGTAGTGACGTTGCGTTTTTGTAAGCTGTCTTTTTCTGGATCAAACACGCTTTATAAATGGACATTCGTCAAAGGTAATGCATATTTTATATTTTATTTCAGCGTTTTGTGTAGCGCCTGCTATGCTAGCTCCTTTAATTACTGCTGGTGCAGATGGGTGCAGGCTATCAGATAATAGCTTCTTATTCTTTCGCCGAAAAGCATTTTTAATATCTGACATGTTGGCTGGATTCACAACGAGTGTAGCTTTAATTGAGTATCTTACATGTGTGATTTAATGAAAGTTTGAATTTTATATCATTTTATTTGAATCTCAAGCTCTGCATTTCCCCTGGCAATTGGCCAGTTGAGACGCTAACGTCTCCCCTATCCATAAGACGTTTTAAGGAGGGAAATTAATGTCTTTGCAGCCTGAATGGAGGATGCTTTATATAGCCTACGAGTCGGTCCACTGGGGACAGGAGTGTATTACCAGGAATGTACATCAAGCCTAGAGCCTTGTGCAGATCTAGCTCCCATGCGATCATACTGTATGTATATATACACTACACCCCACTGGGCACACACTGGTTGAATCAACAAGTAGAAGAAATCCTGTAATGTCTGAGGCACACCGATCTTCTGTAAAATATAATGCATTGAAACCGTGTATTGAGATGAAGAAATGCCAACAGAGCTTTCTCAGCAAACAAATAAACCTTTATTCGTGCATCTGAAATTGAACCACATTACAAAAGTGTCTGCTGAGAACCGACATGTGAAAGTGTCTACAAAGTAAAAAGGTAAGTGTCAAAGTGTAATTACAAATCTTTCTGATTAGAAATGTTTCTGAACAATAGTACAACAGTGTCTGTTATGAACAGACATGTAAATAACAAGTGTCTAAGGAATAAAATAAGTGTCTATTGTCTGACTCCTGAGATGTCTGAACAGCAACAGAAACAAGTTGTTAATTTCACTATGGTCCCAGTCGTTCGGTCCATGTCCTCTTCATGAAGTATGCATCTCTTTTCTCACTTCTTCTCACACTGCTGCTGCTACTGCTGCTGCTCTGTGGCATCAGTGAGGAGCAAGCCAGTGGAGTAGGTCCTGGAGGTGGCTCAAGATAAAGCTTCTCAGGTCCTGCATGGAGATTGTTTCTAATTCTGCAGTACAACTCAGTGCAGGATATGTGCTGGGGGCCAATTACCAGTCAGTAGTGCTTGGGACTGGTGAACAGGTAATGCTGGCCCGCAGAGAACAAAACCAGGTGCTGTCTCCATTCACTGGTGTTTGTGCCTTGAAATTAAAAAAGTATAGAGGGCTATTTAGTACACATATCTAAAACATGAATGATCATCAAATATCATCAACCGAGACTACAATAGACTATATAATGTTGCAAACAAATGAGCTTAGCTACTCAACTCTGCTCAAACGTTTGAAACATTTTTACTAGCTGGACCTTGTTAACAAACCTTGACTTTGGTGTTACCAATGTGGGAGCATATGATTTTCTTTCTATTACAAAATTATGTTTGATCAAAAGTTGTAAATAGTTTAGTTGGTTGGCTTGCTTTCCCTGCACGAGTATGCTGCTAGGCTAGCTAGCCACTAGTTAGCCTAGTAGCTAGCGATGGCTGGCTAGCTATTGTTAGCAAAACATGGCTACTCTTTTCATCGACTACAATAGAAAATAAAATATACCCCATCCTTTCGTGAAGACAGCATGTTGCTTTCAGTATTCCAAAGCTTCACGTGCTGAACAAGCCAGCAGCAACATTTCTTGAGTAGCCTTTCCACCGGCATGTCCACTGCGGCCCATGTTTCTTTGCCTTGATGAACTTGTCACAAACCCTACCCCAAAGGAACCTGGACCCCAGCATCTCCGCAATCTCCCTCAATGAATTGGAATTCATATTCTGGTCTTCATATAATGCATAGCTAGTGAAGGTACTTTTGTACCTCCTCGGTCAATCGATGCTCGAAGTTGTTGTTCGCCATGTTGAATCCACACTGAGTTTCAGGCTGAATCGACAAGAAGCAGAACTCGTGTCACCCCTGCAGTTGATCAATCATGGACGAATGGGTGTAGACTTCAGCTTCCAAACGTTAAAAAAAAAATTGGTATGCCCGAACAGCTGACAAAACCCTAACCAAACTACAAAAATGAACAAAAACTTCACATAATGTCGTCCTAATATATGCACAAACTGTATCGAACTGTTTCGGTTGGAAAGCACGCAGCCGACTTTACAGACTTTACGACTTTACGCAGCCCTCTTGCTTCACCTATTCCTCTCTGATTAATGTCTGTGCCCGGTGAGTTGTGCTTGGGTGGAAGAAGAAGAAGAAGAATAAGATGGTGGAAACTGAGGATTGGTTTGAAACTGCTAGTGTGTCGGGTGAAGCTAATGGTACAGAAAGTGAGAATGAGTGGGTTACAGTGGCGAGGAAAAAGGGAAGCGAGAGAAGTAAAGCGGTGTTGGAAAATAGGCAACCTCCAGACTCGTTTTTAATTTGGATCAATGCTACTTGGGAAAACCGTTTAACGTCTGAAAATCTGGAACGTGTTGGAGGGAACTTGTGGAGTCGGTGAGAGTCACAAGAAGTGGTCTTATTTTGATGTTTTGTGTGTCTGCAGAAGAAGTGTGTTTTAAGACTCAAAAAGATATCGGAGTGGAATGTTTCTGTATGGATTTTTGTAGTAGGGCGCCTATCAAGGGGGTTATTTCTGGGGTGGAGCAAGAAATAAAGGCAGAGAATATAACTGAAGACATCGATGGAGTGTTTGGTGCATGTTGACCTGTATGGTGGATGGAGAAATGAAGAGTCTCTCCCTGTCACGACTTCCACCGAAGGTGGCTCCTCTCCCTGTTCGGGCGGTGCTCGGCGGTCGTCGTCGTCGCTGTCCTACTAGCTGCCACCGATCCATTTTTACTTTCCGTTTGTGTCTGTCTGTGTTGTTTACACCTGTGTCTTGTTAGTTGATTTCGGCGGGTATATTTACCTCCGCTGCCTGCGAGTCTTTGTGCGGGACTGTTTTCTGTGGTGACGTTATTTAGGGGTGCGTGTCTGCACCACAGGGTTTCTTTTCTCTCGGCAGTTGTGCCGTTTTGGTATGGCGTTTAGTAGTACAGGTTTCTCCTCCGTGTGTGTCATGCTTTAGTCCCTGTGTGTGTGGCAATCTCGTTTTGGGCGTGTTTTAGTCCCATGTTGTAGTTGTGTTGGGACTGCTCATTAAACTTTTGCCACTGGGATTGCTTTGCTCTCCTGCTCCTGATTCCTGCACCTCCCTCCGTTAGGAGGCACCGTAACACTCCCTCCTCATACAAAGTTAGGATTTGTGACATACCCTGTGAGAGCTTTTTGTGCGCAAGCCCCTTCAGTGTCATAAATGTAAAAGATTTGGTCATGTGTCAAGTGTGTGCAGAAGGGAAGAGTGTTGCATGCCAGATGAAGGGAAATACTGCAACTGTGGATGTGAACATGCGCCTGAATTCCTGGAGTGCCCTGTTAGGGTGAAGGAGAATGAGGTGGCAAGGGTAAGGAGTGCCCTGTATGAAGGAGTATGAGGTGGCAAGGGTAAGGAGTGTCTAGTGTGTCTCCCATCTGTAGGCGGTGAGAATATTGGAAGGAACAATTGGTGTGGAAGAAGTAATGTTAGCAGAGTCACCACGACCAGTGAAGCTTTCTCATCAACTGAGGATGGTGAAATGCTACATGTTAAAAAGGTGGACTTTGTATTACTTATTGCAATGGTCATAAAGAGGAGAAGAAGTCTAAGAAAATGTAATCATTGTGAATGCCGCTGAACGTTTTTTGGGGTCTTTGTGATTTCACAGTCGAGGCCATGCAAAAAATCCTGTTGGTGAATGTACCGCCATCACAGGCCCCTGAGCCAGTGTAGGGATGCATTTTGGAGTGGACTGTGACTGAAGAAGTGGGATGGGTTTTCTTTTGTAGATGTCGTTTTCCCCCTTCCCTGCGAAGATTTTTTTGGTTTCTTATTCAATACCCTGTCCAGCTGGTGGCGGTAATGCACCATTAACATTGGACGCCAACCGCCGTTAAGCCCCATCGAAGAAGAAGTGTTGTGCTTGCTCGCTCACATTGCACGCTCCTAATGACCTAGCCTAATGTTCTGACATTGGATTGTTTAAAATGGGGTATTTTCATAAATACTTAAATGCATTTCTATCATTATTTTGTGTCAACATATTTAGTCATAACAGTCTAGATTAAGCCAACCATGCACAACTCTATTGTTTGGTGGTACAGGTAGGACCTGATTGGACGGTAATGGCGCCATCTTTTGGGGTGGCCAATAAAAAGGACAGGAGAAATATGTGTCTAGCCCATTCCAATAAATCATGAGGAAATCGTTCAATAACATTTAGGCTATTCTTTCAAGGTAACAATACAGATCACCATAAAACATAGACCTTTACGGTGCATATAAGGACAGCCTCAGGCTCAGCAGGACTTGTTTCAATCTCAGCAGCTGTTGTGCTCTAATCAAGGGGACAAGGTTGTATTCCTCAGGAGTTTGTCGTTTCACCTTCTTTCTTGTTTTAAACATGCAGCCATTATTACAGTAACTTGTGTCTGGCAGCAGGGTTGGAAAGCCTTGTTTCCTGCCTTTGCCAGACGCCTCATGTGAGTCTTTTGGTCTAAAATGGCAGAGCTCCATGTCTTAGAACTCTCAGTCTTTTTCTCCCCATGTACTTGGCTCGGATTCTATTCAGGAAGGACAAGTTGGACCACAGAATATTTTCCAATTAAGACATTTTCACCATGGGAATTCTGAGGGCTTGTGCGACTGTAGGCTACTGCAGTCATGGAAAAGCTTAATGGAGAACAAATCATTTTAGTTTCATAAAGGGCTCCTTTTACATGTGATTTGGGAGGCTTACCGGTATATGGAAATAATAATTTAGGCAGGTCATGATTCCGCACACAGCCTTTTATAGTAGGCTCTTTATATGAGTCATTAGGCAACAGTTAAATGATGTGAAGTGAAACATACATCATTTTCAAGCTGTATTGTAGCCTGCAAGTCATCCTTTCTATATTTACATTTACATTTGAGTCGTTTAGCAGACGCTCTTATCCAGAGCGACTTACGGGAACAATTGGGGTTAATTGCCTTTGCTCAAGGGCACGTCGACAGATTTTTCACTTATATGTTTTCACTTCGATGTACATCGCTGATCTATACTCTCACATCCAACTGTGCTGCGCACCAGGTATATGGGCTAACTGAGTGACTGCCAACAAAGAGAGTGTAGCAGTGCTAAGGGGATTTATCTCTGAAAGGCTGCATTAAGAGAATGGGGCTCATGATCTGTGCCAGGCTCTGTAAGTGTCTGTGACAGGTAAGAGTCCTGGAGCTGAGGGGAGGGGTGCATGAATTTCACTTTAGCTTTGAGAAATGTCCCTTACCATGGATTGTGAGGCAATGTATACACTGCACCACCTACAGCAGTGATGGGCTCTTACCCAGAGTCTGACTCATTTTGTAGTACTGCATGTGTTACAGAGTGCTTTCTGTTCTGCCCTGAGCGGGGATCGAACTATTGCTCAAGTGCAGCCTGGACTTGAAATGAGTATATGAGGAAACTGTTGGTGAGGATATTAATTTTGGTAAATTTCTTTCACTTCTCTGTGGTAACCCAGAGACGGAGTGTTTTGATGACCAGACACGAGGTCAGCTCGTAATATGACCTGGTAAAATAAGGGTTAAATAAAATAAAAAAGTCAACTCAGAACTCCTGACCAGGTTCCTTTTAGATTATCTCTCTCACAGCTTCGAAATGCATACATTCGGTGTAGGGTGAAGTTGCCCCTAGATGCTGAACTTTGTTTAGTTTCGTATTTTCCCCACTAATGGTTAGAAGTCCAATGCAGCCATTTCCTTTCTGGGTAACCATCTCTGGTTAACAATTAAGTACATTACTGGGATTTTAAAAAAGAAACAGAAATAGCTTCTTAGCTAAGGGCAATTTCTCAAGCAAGAATGTTGTTAGGTAGGAGTGGTCTGGGAGTGGTCTAAGTGGGGAGGGGAAAACTGAAATTTGTTATTGGCGACGAGGTTTGGAACTTTATTTCTTAGTGGTTTTTATTAACTCATTTGCAGCTCCAACCCACCAATACAGGCTGAAAATTCAGGTGGCCTTTTCAAACAGCTCTTACACTAAAAGGGCATTATCAAAGGCATTAACAGTAATTAACAGTAATATTACAACCTCATAGTGTGGAAAGACTGTGTGTATATGTGTGTGTGTATATAAATATATATATAGGAAAAACGGCAAGGAGGATATAGTGCCTTGCAAAAGTATACATCCCCGTTTTTCCTATTTTGTTGCATTACAACTTGTAATTTAATTCAGATTTTATATTTGATTTCATGTAATGAACATAGACAAAATGGTCCAAATTGGTGAAGTGAAAAAAATACATATATAAAATATGAAAAAATTAATAGTGGTGCATATGTATGCACCCCCTTTTCTATGAAGCCCCTAAATGAGATCTGGTGCAACCAATTACCTTCAGAAGTCACATAATTAGTTAAATAAAGTCCACCTGTGTGCAATCTAAGTGTCACATGATCTCAGTATATATACATCTGTTCTGAAAGACCCCAGAGTCTACAACACCACCAAGCAAGTGGCACCATGAAGACCAAAGAGCTCTCCAAACAGGTCAGGGACAAAGTTGTGGAGAAGTACAGATCATTGTTGGGCTATAAAAAAAAATATCAGACATTTTTTACATCCAACAGAGCACCATTAAATCTATTATTAAAAATTGGAAAGAATGTGACACCACAACAAAACTTTCCAAGAGAGGGCCGCCAACCAAAACTCACAGACCAGGAAAGGAGGGCATTAATCAGAGGCAACAAAGAGACCAAAGATAACCCTGAAGGAGCTGCAAAGCTCCACAGCAGAGATTGGAGTATCTGTCTGTAGGACCACTTTAAGCCGTACACTCCACAGAGCTGGGCTTTATGGAAGAGTGGCCATAAAAAAGCCATTGCTTAAAGAAAAGAATAAGCAAACATGTTTGGTGTTCGCCAAAAGGCATGTGGGAGACTCCCCAAACATATGGAAGAAGATACTCTGTTCAGATGAGACTAAAATGTAGCTTTTTGGCCATCAAGGAAAATGCTATGTCTGGCGCAAACCCAACACCTCTCATCACCCAGAGAACACCATCATCACAGTGACGCACGGTGGTAGCAGCATCATGCTGTGGGGATGTTTTTCATTGGCAGGGACTAGGAAACTGCTCAGAATTGAAGGAATGATGGATGGCGCTAAATACAGGGAAATTCTTGAGGGAAACATGTTTCAGTCCTCCAGAGATTTGAGACTGGGATAGAGGTTCACCTTCCAGCAGGATAATGACCCTAAGTATACTGCTAAAGCAACACTGGAGTGGTTTAAGGGGAAACATTTAAATGTCTTGGAATGGCCTAGTCAAAGCCCAGACCTCAATCTAATTGAGAATCTGGGGTATGACTAAAAGATTGCTGAACACCAGCTGAACCCATCCAACTTGAAGGAGCTGGAGCAGTTTTGCCTTGAAGAATGGGCAAAAATCCCAGTGGCTAGATGTGCCAAGCTTATAGAGAAATACCCCAAGAGACTAACAGCTGTAATTTCTGCAAAAGGTGGCTCAACAAAGTATGGACTTTGGAGGGTGAATAGTTATGCATGCTCCAGTTCTCTGTTTTTTTGTCTTATTTGTTGTTTGTTTCACAATAAAAAATATTTTATTTTGCATCTTCAAAGTGGTAGGCATGTTGTGTAAATCAAATGATACAAACATTTTTGTGTCCCTTTTGTGTCCCCAAAAATGCATTTTAATTCCAGGTTGTAAGGGAACAAAATATGAAATATGCCAAGGGGGTGAATACTTTCACAAGCCACTTTATATGTATTATATATATATATATATATATATATATATACTGTATATAAAACACAGGTAAATCACATTTAGGATTGGTGGAGGGAAAGCTGATCCTAGATCTGTACCTAGGGGAGACTTCACCCTAGATGCACATTATTTATAGTACTGGGATGAGTGCCCCAAAAAACATAAATATAATCTTTAGTATTAAGATCAAACCCCTTGTCCTTTGGATGTTAGATCATTTTAGTGCTAAAGATGATCTGTATGTGTTTTTGGGAAACTCACCCCTGTACGGTAGCCTAGTGGCTAAGAGTGTTGGGCCAGTAACCTTAAGGGCCGAATAGTCGAACAAATCTGCCGATGTGCCCTTAAGTAGGGCTCTTAAGCCTATTTGCTCATGTAAATCGCTTTGGATAAGAGTGTCTGCTAAATGACTAAAATGTAAATGTACACTTTTCAAACATGCAGTCATGCAAACACATCCATAAAACATTAGAAATTGGACAGAAAGTATTTAGGCCATAAAGCTGATATGCTTTCTAATACCAGGAGTGACTTCACTCAGTAGCCTACCTAAACTCAGCAAAAAAAGAAACAGTCGGGCCTCCTGGGTGGCACAGTGGTCAAGGAGCTCTGCATCACAGCGCTAGCTGTACCACCAGAGACTCTGGGTACGCGCCCAGGCTCTGTCGCAGCATGCCGCAACCGGGAGGTCCGTGGGGCGACACACACTTGGCCTAGCGTTGTGAGGTTTTGGCTGGTAGGGATATCCTTGTCTCATTGCGCACCTGTGGCGGGCCGGGCACAGTGCACGCTAACCACGGTCGCCAGGTGCTCGGTGTTTCCTCCGACACATTGGTGCGGCTGGCTTCCGGGTTGGATGCGTGCTGTGTTAAGAAGCAGTGCGGCTTGGTTGGGTTGTGTTTCAACTTTCATCTCTCCCAAGCCCATATGGGAGTTGTAGCGATGAGACAAGATAGTAATTACTAACAATAAAATAAATATTATTATTATTATTTTTTTTTTTAAAGAAACAGCCCTTTTTCAGGAAGATAATCAAATCCAAATAACTTCACAGATCTTCATTGTAAAGAGTTTAAACACTGTTTCCCATGCTTCTTCAATGAACCATAAACAATTACTGAACATGCACCTGTGGTACGGTCGTTAACACACTGACAGCTTAAGGGAATTAAGGTCACAGTTATGAAAACTTAGGACACTAAAGAGGCCTTTCTACTGACTCTGAAAGACGCCCAGGGCCCCTGCTCATCTGCGTGAACGTGCCTTAGGCATGCTGCAAGGAGGCATGACGACTGCAGATGTGGCCAGGGCAATACATTGCAATGTCCGTACTGTGAGACGCCTAAGACAGCGCTACAGGGAGACAGGACGGACAGCTGATCGTCCTCGCAGTGGCAGACCATGTGTAACAACACCTGCACAGGATCGGTACATCTGAACCTCACACCTGCGGGACAGGTACATGATGGCAACAACAACTGCCTGAGTTACACCAGGAGTGCACAATCCCTCCATCGTGTTCAGACTGTCCGCAATAGGCTGAGAGAGGCTGGACTGGAGGCTTGTAGGCCTGTTTTAAGGCAGGTCCTCACCAGACATCACCGGCAACAACGTCGCCCGGCAACAACGTCGCCTATGGGCACAAACTCACCGTCGCTGGACCAGATAGGGCTGGCAAAAAGTGCACTTCACTGACGAGTTGCGGTTTTGTCTCACCAGGGGTGATGGTCGGATTCGCGTTTATTGTTGAAGGAATGAGCGTTACACCGAGGCCTGTACTCTGGAGTGGGATCGATTTGGAGGTGGAGGGTCCGTCATGGTCTGGGGAGGTGTGTCACAGCATCATCGGACGGAGCTTGTTGTCATTGCAGGCAATCTCAACGCTGTGCGTTACAGAGAAGACATCCCTCTCCCCCATGTGGTACCCTTCCTGCAGGCTCATCCTGACATGACCCTCCAGCATGACAATGCCACCAGCCATACTGCTCGTTCTGTGCGTGATTTCCTAAAAGACAGGAACATCAGTGTTCTGCCATGGCCAACGAAGAGCCCGGATCTCAATCCCACTGAGCACGTCTGGGACCTGTTGGATCGGAGGGTGAGGGCTAGGGCCATTCTCCTCAGACATGTCCAGGAACTTGCAGGTGCCTTGGTGGAAGAGTGGGGTAATATCTCACAGCACGAATGGGCAAATCTGGTGCAGTCCATGAGGAGGAGATGCACTGCAGTACTTAATGTAGTTGGTGGCACAAGATACTGACTGTTGCTCCCCCCCCCCCAGGGACACATTATTCCATTTCTGTTAGTCACATGTCTGTGGAACCTGTTCAGTTTATGTCTCAGTTGTTGAATCCTGTTATGTTCATACAAATATTTACACGTTAAGTTTGCTTGAAAATAAACGCAGTTGACAATGAGGAGATGTTTCTTTTTTTTGCCGAGTTTATAATGGGATCTAGGCCTCATCAATGTTGCTGCCCAGGCCAACGCATGGTGCCAAGTTGCCTGCTTGCCCGTTGAACTCAAAGACACCATCGTTCCCTGCTAATGAGTGAGCACTTCTTCTTTTCTCCCCCCTCACTCCTTTTTCTTTTTCTCATCGCTTTGTAAATCACTTCTCTTTTCAAGTACTTAAATCATCCCACGCTGGCTGAGACGCGACAGTCACAGTCGCTCTGTCGGCCGCCCTAATTGCTGTGTTCCACAACTCAGGTAGAAGGAAGAAGACACGGGTGGATCAGTGAGGTTATAGGTCAGACACCCTCTGTTTTTATTTTTGTTTCACGTCTTCCTCTTTGTCTCTCACGTCCTGTATCATAACACTGGCCTTTCTCTCTTTCTCCTATTTGCTCTCTCTCCTTTCCTCGACATCAGGAAGATCAGTGACTCATTCCATTAACTTCCGCTCGGGGCTGGAAATAATCTGAGCAGTCTTTGAAATAAATAAATTAAGTGTGACAAAGTTAAATTACACCTAAAAAAAATAAATCCCTGTAACTCCCAAACTCTATACGCCTGCTACTCAGGGTGGCCTTCAGGGGGTTTCCATGAGCGTCCCAACTTCTGACACCATCAGCAGTAAAAAAAAATATTTGAGGTTTCCACAACACTAAGACCTACTGGTTTTGAGGCCAAGCGGTAAGTGTTAATTTTCCAGAGTCTGCTTATTGTTTGGAATGGGTTGTACTTGGTGAGTGTCAGCGCTGCATTTCGCCTTGCTTGGCTCCTTAGCTAAAGGAGAACAGGAGCTTGAGTCCCAAATAGCACCCTATACTCTATATAGTGGCAGCAGTGTCACGGTGGTGTGCTCCGGGGCCCGTGGGCTCTGGCTAAAGGTAGTGCACTATGTAGGGAACAGGGTGCCACTTGGGATGTGGCCCCATGACTGTGTGGCAGAATCATAGCAACAGCAGCCACCGTAAAACATGCTAACGATGGTTAGCCACAAACGAGAACAAGGTCCGCTCTGTCTTTTTCTTTCCATTTTACTGTTGCCTGCTCACTATTAGCTTTTCCGCCTTGGGGAGGTTGGGGAGTCTATCATTTCGGCTCGTTTGACTGGAGATGGAAACTTCAGACACATTGTGGTCTACTTGGGAAAAGCCCCTATCTGTGAGTGGTGTTACATTGACGAAACAAAAACACACATCTTCTATTGACTTCATTGTCTTCGAGCAGCTAAAAAAAAGAAAAAAAAGAAAGTATAATCTTGTTAGATGAGTCCTGTCAGGAAACGATTCCTGACTACATAGGAAGTAATTCTCAATGATGGTATCCTTATTCCATTGGACAACTATGGGTCTACCGAATTAGCTGCACATAGTGGCATCTGTCTTATTGATCTAGATTGATTGATATTTGACCAGTAATCTAATTGAATGTCTAATAAAAGCACAGCTGAATAAACTGTCCTGTAAGGACCCTTACCCCGCCACTCAATCACTCTGTCAGGCCTCATTTGCGGGACCCTCTGAAAAAAACACGAATGGTAGACCACGGCAAAAACCTCAAAATCACGTTAGTTAAGGAATGGCTGAAGATACTGTATATCGACGTAACGTCTGCTTCCGACTCACACTCTCGAACACATAGATCCCCTGAACGCAGCTAATCTCTTCAGGTCCCAATCACCTGAATTCTGATCACCTGTTCACACACCTGCATGTCATTTACACACACTATTTCGTTCAGTTCTTTGCACCCCATCATTGTGAGGTATAGCTTCTTTTTTTTTGTCCACGTTCTATTCTGAGCTCTGTTAATTTCCATATTAGACCTCCTGTGTATCGTAGTTGTTGGCCCTCCTCACTAACGATGCCTTTTTGCCTATTCCCCGCCTGTACTTTTGCCTATCAGATTTCCTGTCGTCAACCTCTTGTCTGATCTCCCTGACTACGTTATTAGCCTTTTCCCTGCCTGTACTGTTACCTTTTTGGAGACCCTGTGTACGACCTTCTGCGTGTCCCTGGACCCAGCTACCTGCCTCCTCCTGTGCTCCTTTGCTAGTAAGCACCTGCTGCGCCCTGCGCTTGAAACCAGCACTCTGTCTCCCTTCGTATTCATTACAATCGACTTATTTGTGCTTTATTTAGAGAGTTAATCAAGCAGTGAGGGACAATGGGAGAATGCAGCGGAGCATCATCGCCGTGTCAATATTTAGGGCACGCTGAAATGGATTGTAATTGGTTATGCACATCACAGAAAGCGATTTACATTTGAAGGAATGATTAACCTTTACGATCCACTGTTGGAGGCAGTTAAAAAGCGCCTAAAAGTTTACTGACTGAAACCTGGCCAAGAGCTCTCGTTTTATATTCCTTGTGCTTTCTTGTAGACTGAGACAGTGGGAGCTCCAATCAAAAGCAGCCCTTTGGCGTTCTCTTTCTAGTGCTTTCTTCTCTTCATATCATAGTAGTTTCTGCAGCGAAGACCTGCAGAGTCTTACCGGGACCTTTAGAGGTGAACAACGGTCAAAGGACACCCCGTGGGCAGATAAGCATCGACACTTACGGCATACTGATACTACAAGGCGGCGTCCCAAATGGAACCCTATTCCCCTATGGTTCCTGGTCAAATGTAATGTACTACAGTATATGGAATAGGGTGCCATTGGGGACGTATCCCTAGATATGAAGGACCTGCCAGGATATGACATTACTCTGGACAGAAATGAAAGAAGAAATCCAGAAAATCTTTGGGTTGAATCTTTTATTGGACCCTCTTCACTGTATCTTAGGCTCACAGTTGAAGACGAGGGACAGTGTGTACAGAGGCAAGTTGGAGTTGTGAGAGAACCAACTCTGAGCATAGTGAAAACAAAAGTTAGTTAAAAGTTAGAGAAGGACATGGTGCTTGCCTGTAATGTACAGTGGCAACAGGTCTGCAGCCCATAGGGTAAAGAAGACACAACAGGTGTCTCTCTGAAGGTTGTCGGCTCAAGTGATTTTTTCCCCCCATTCTCCTCCTGTATCTTTTCATGTTTATTGGATAGAGATATAGGTGAAAGATCGGAGAGTGTGCTGGATTCTAAACCATGCTGGCAGCGGTACATTGTACATGTGCTCCAGAGGCAGCGACTTAGACCACCACCCCAGATCACCCTCAAGCCTTTTATACAGTTATACTAATGCAGCAATGGTAAACCCAATTATGTTCTGCTTCATTTTCCTAAGACGTACAACACAGCCAAGTTTAATTTCTAATCCGCTTCTGGGGTTAGAAATCAGTTCCATTACACACGTGTCTCGGAGCGAGGGCATGAATAAAACAATGACCTTTTAGTTTCACTCCATTGCTAACATAATTGGAACAACGATAGCCCCATTTGAAAAAAAGTCTGACTATTGTTCTTTTACAAAGAGACGACAACAAGCGGACAATGGCTTTCTATGCTGCCCTTGCTGCAGCACGCTTCCAGAAGCACTCCTCTCTCCTATTCAGCACAGTAATAACTAACCACGCTCCCAGAAGCACTCCTCTCTCCTATGCAGCACAGTAATGACTAACCACACTTCCAGAAGCTGATGGACGGACTGACTGACTGACAGAGGCAGAGAGAGGCAGAGAGAGAAAGGAGGTTAGAGAAAATGGCAGATGGCTGCACATTCCCAGTCAGCTGAGTATCATGTGAGGGGTGGGTGAAGAGAGAGGAGGGGGGGTGAGAGGACTTTGTTGTTTGTGTTGTTTTGTTCGGTCAAATGTCAGTGTGCCGAAACAAATGCTAACATTAAACAGCGGCATCTGAGAAAGGGCTGAGCTGGTGTTTTTTTGTAATTGTGAAAGGGGGGAGAGAGAGAGAGAAAGAGGTGCCCTTGAGGTTATTGGCTTGGCAGTACCTGAATGGAATGTCGGCAATCTACAGTTGAGCATGAATGGAAATACAGTCAAGAGGGACAGACAGGCAGGCACACGGACACACAGACAGTCAGACTGAATTACACTTTGAACTCAGCGGAGGCCGATCAATAGACCTTTTTAAATACAACAGGATGAGAGGATGACAAATACAACACAAGTGTGTGTGTAGCAGCAGCACTGGTAAACAGTAAAAAAAACAACAGTAAAACAGTGCCAGGCAAAAATATGATGCATTAAACTAGATATAGCAAAAAAGTAAGAGGATTTGCTCTTTCCATTAGTGAGATTGTTGGGCTGTGGTAAGTCAGGACAGGTTTAAAAATGAAAAACACTGTCTGGACCAATAATTGGATCATCACTGAAACTGGAGACGAGTCAAAACATCAAAATACATAATTTTCATAGTTGAGAAAGCATGTTTATTATAGTTCATCCAACTTAAAATGTATAGTTCAGTTGATGATATCCTTAAAGCTTTACAGATGAGAGGACTTTAAAAAGAGGACAACCAGCTGCAACACAATTATTTTGTTTACTCAACTTTGGCAAATGTCTTGAGACAACTTAGGAATGTATGTTAGTAGAATGTTCCTGCCCCTAACTTGACTAAACAAAAAAATGTGTTGCAGTTGGTTGCCTTTGAAGTTGTCTCAACTTTTACATGTATTTTTTACAGTGTACATCGTGCACTACTTTTGACAGGAGCCCTATGCCGTTTGTGATGCACACTATATCATGCAGAACAGCTGAATACTGTGTGTCGATTCACAACAGTACAATACACAGTAAACAGTCTAGAAGGGTGGATCACTGACCTAAATGTCAATGCTATCTCTGCTATCTACTGATATCTCTGTGATTTCCAACCAGAATGCCCTAGTACTGTGAAATTGGCAGAGATGTTGGTAATTTATTATGAATTGGGTGGAGACATCATTTTCAAGATTGGAAAGGAGTCAGAAATTGCGCAATGCTTTCAAACCGCCAATTTCCCTTCCCTGTACCAAAACACATAAAGTAAAAGCAAACAATTTAAGACTAAAGCACATGAAGCTTAACACCTGCCACCAACTGTAGTGATCTTATATTTGATTCATACAGCATATGTCTGTTTTTAAAAGCTAAGTCATCCTTGCCTGCTTGACAACTTATTCCAGTCAGAATTGTTTTTGTCATGCTGTCAGATGTTAGACATATTGTAATTTAGTATGTATCTGGACCCATCTGGACTCCTACAGCAAAGCCAATGACAGCAGATATTAAGCTAAATTAAAAATAGTAATAAAAACAGAGAAATTGTTGGTCGGAGTACAGAACCACAGTTCCAAGAGCATAACGAGAGAGAGAGAAAGAGAAGGGAAGATGGCCAAATCAAATTGTATTGGTCACATACAGTTGAAGTCAGAAGTTTACAAACACTTATGTTGGAGTCATTAAAACTTGTTTTCAACCACCACAAATTTCTTGTTAACAATCTATAGTTTTGGTAAGTCGGTTAGGACATCTACTTTGTGCATGACGCAAGTAATTTTTCCAACAATTGTTTACAGACAGATGATTTGACTTATAATTCACTATATTACAATTCCAGTGGGTCAGAAGTTTACATAAACTAAGTTGACTGTGCCTTTAAACAGCTTGGAAATGTTCAGAGAATAATGCCATAGCTTTAGAAGTTTCTGGGAGGCTAATTGACATCATTTGAGTCAATTGGAGGTGTACCTGTGGATATATTTCAAGGCCTACCTTCAAACTCAGTGCCTCTTTGCTTGACATCAAGGGAAAATCAAAAGAAATCAGCCAAGACCTCAGAAGAAAAATTGTAGACCTCCACAAGTCTGGTTCATCCTTGGGAGCAATTTCCAAACAGCTGAAGGTACAAACAATAGTACGCAAGTATAAACACCATGGGACCAGGCAGAAGAAAGGAGACACGTTCTGTCTCCTAGAGATGAACGTACTTTGGTGCGAAATGTGCAAATCAATCCCAGAACAACACCACAGGACCATGTGAAGATGGAGGAAACAGGTACAAAAGTATCTACATCCACAGTAAAACGAGTCCTATATCGACATAACCTGAAAGGCCGCTAAGCAAGGAAGAAGTCACTGCTCCAAAACCGCCAAAAAAAAGCCAGACTACGGTTTGCAGCTGCACATGGGGACAAAGATCGTACTTTTTGGAGAAATGTCCTCTGGTCTGATGAAACAAATATATAACTTTTTGGCGATAATAACCATCCTTATGTTTGGAGGAAAAGGGGAGGCTTGCAAGCCGAAGAACACCATCCCAACTGTGAAGCACGGGGGTGGCAGCATCATTTTGTGGGGGTGCTTTGCTGCAGGAGGGACTGGTGGACTTCACAACATAGATGGCATCATGAGGCAGGAAAATTCTGTGGATATATTGAAGAAACATCTCAAGACATCAGTCAGGAAGTTAAAGCTTGGTCACAAATGAGTCTTCCAAATGGTCAACGACCCCAAGCATACTTCCAAAGTTGTGGCAAAATAGCTTAAGGACAACAAAGTCAAGGATTTGGAGTGGCCATCATAAAGCCCTGTCCTCCATCCCATAGAACATTTGTGGGCAGAACTGAAAAAGCATGCATGAGCAAGGAGGCCTACAAACCTGACTCAGTTACACCAGCTCTGTCAGGAGGAATGGGGCAAGGTTCACTTATTGTGGGAAGCTTGTGGAAGGCTACCCGAAAAGTTTGACCCTTGTTAAACAATTTAAAGGCAATGCTACCAAAAACGAATTGAGTGTATGTAAACTTCTGACCCACTGGGAATGTGATGAAAGAAATGAAAACTGAAATAAATGTATTTGGCTAAGGTGAATGTAAACTTCTGACTTCAACTGTAAGTCTCCAACTCCAGTGATTTTTGCAATTCGTTCCAGTCATGGCTGCAGAGAACTGGAAGGAAAGGCGGCCAAAGTAGGGGTTGGCTTTGGGGATGACCAGTGAAATACACCTGCTGGAGTGTGTGCTGGTTGGGTGTTGCTATGGTGACCAGTGAGCTGAGACAAGGCGGAGCATTACCTAGCAAGGAGTTATAGATGACCTGGAGCCAGTGGGTTTGGCGACGAATGTGTAGTGAGGACCAGCCAACGAGACCATACAGGTCGCAGTGGTGGGTAGTAGATGGGGCTTTGGTGACAAAACGGATGGCACTGTGATAGACTGCATCCAATTTGCTGAGTAGAGTGTTGGAGACTATTTTGCATGAAGAAATCCGGTGTCTGTACCGACTCTGACAACATATCCCGAATGAGCCGTTTATCTGTGAAACAGAGAATGTTACAATCTCTGATGTCTCTCTGGAGGGCAACTTGTGCCCTAATTTCATCCACCTTGTTGTCTAGAGACTGGACATTGGCGATATGCTCGGAAGCGGTGGATGGTGTGCTCGCCTTCTAAGTCTTACAAGGAGGCCGCTCCGTCTGCCTCTCCTGCGGCGACAATGTTGTTTTGGGTCTGCCTCTGGGATTAGATCCAATGAGGCCCAAACAAAGGATCCGCTTCGGGAAAGTCGTATTTCTGGTCGTAATGTTGGTTGACATCACTCTTATGTCCAATAGTTCTTCCCGGGTGTATGTAATAACACTTAAGATTTTCTGGGCTAGCAATGTAAGAAATAATACATTTTTTTTAAATGCTGCAAAGTTTCCTAAGAACGTGAAGTGAGGCGACCATCTCAGTCCACGCCATCTCTCAAAAAGTCCATATTATTATGTACAGTATGGTTTTGATCATTTCTATATTTTTATTACCTAAACACAATGATCCCAGACTCGTAAAACATTATAAAAAAGTCAAATGCGGTGAATGTGAATGCATGCCATTATAAAGCTCAGAATGAAAGGCTCAGCCCAGTCCAGTTCTCTGTCCTGGCATCCCAATGGTGGAACCAGCTTCCCCCTGAAGATATTGCAATAAGAGCTGCCCGTCTTCCGCAAACATCTGAAACCTTACCTCTACAAAGAGTATGTTAAATAATCCCACAGCCCCCCACACACACACACATAAAAAAACGTTCATAAACTAACACTCGCAATTTACTTTTTTCCCCACCTACTAGCACGGACTTTTCTGATAGTTAGCTACTTTATTGAGGACAAATGTACTATGACTGTGATATGTGGTTGTCCCACCTAGCTAGCTAAAGATGAATGCACTAACTGCAAGTCAATCTGGATGAGACTAAATGACAAATCTAGTAAATGACTAAAAATGTGTGTCTGGAAGGAGCTAGCAAGTTAGCCAATTAGCTTGGGTGCTTGACTGCTGTTGTTAGTAGAGGACGCTAGGATCAACCCTTAATAAAGAGATGGGTGGGGCTAAAGCTTAAGTGGGTGTGAAAGATGCTAAATGGGTGTAGACAAAGAAGAGCTCTCCAGTTGGTACCAAAACATTCAAAGGCCATTTTCTCAAAAAATGAGGTTACAAGTTTATCAACTTTCAAAGCAGAATTACTTTCCCATTGTTCCTCAAATGCAGTGTATGATATACCATTATGTAGCTCTGTGTCTCTACTTTTCTCCAATGTAAAAGCAGAGACACATAAAACTGAATCAAGGTGGTCGGTCACAAATATCAAATGTAAAATGTGGTATAATTACATTTGATCTGTGCTTTGAGAGACGTTATGTTGTATGACATGCCCACATCGGTAACACACACCACATGCACTGGAAAAGAAGAACTAATGTGCGAGTTATATTCCAGGTTTAATGAAAAGGGACATTTAATGTACATGCACACTCATGTTATCCACAAGCCTAAAGTGGTCTAAAGAAGTAAGTCGTGTATACATCTCCATTGACATCACCGCATGAAAAACGGAATATCTTTACGAGCCGAACATAGACTGACGATTCCTGCTAAGAGGGCCCATAAACCCAGAGATCATTTTCCATGCCGTGGCATACAAGACAACGAGACTGGACTCTGAAATCGTAGTAGGGTATTGATTTCACTTTAAACAATAGCATGTTTAATTGTGTACACTTTGCACACTTTGTCTTCTGCAGCATGTACGGAGCTGGAGTAACTATCCAAAAAAAACAGGACAGGCGTTAAGACACCAAGGTTTGGGTCAGCTGTTCAGTGAAATGTTATGTCTGGTGACTTGTGCTTTGGTGATGATTCAGTAGTTATTCTGTAAGGTAACATTGGCTACTATGGCCCAGTAGTGTATGTAGAGTATCTGTAGTTGTTATGTGTCAGAGCACTCAGCCCCATTGGCAGTGGAGGGGTACTGGTACAAAGAGTTGGGGAAGAACAGTTTGGCATCCCTCCGGACTGAACCCTGGTGTACAACACACACACACAGTAACAGTATTACAACATGACAGACAGACAGGCAGAAATTCAGACAGGAAGGCGGGCAGGAAGACAGATAAACAGGCAGGCAGATAAACAGACGATTGATCAGGGTTAAACTCTGCTTCCCTCCTCCAGGGATAGACTCTGATGGCAAGCCCAGGACCATCATTCTTCCTGGGGTTAAGTTGAGGACTTCACATCCAGGATGGGGAGCTGGAGGGAGAGAAATAGATGAGAGATAGAGGAACAAAGCCTGGGCTTAAAAAAGAGGAACGCAGCAAAAATAGAGAATGCTCTGAGGACAAATATTGATCCCATAGGTCTCTGGTCAAAAGTGAACTATAAATTGGGGATAGGGTGCGATTTGGGAGGCAACCATTGAGTCCTCTGTCCACTTCTCTGTGGTAAGTGAGTGTTGGTGTGTGAATCGCTGTGTGAAGCCTGTGTTATTGAGGTACCCTCTGTGTTGTAGCCTGTTATAGTCTGCACAGTGGAGAGGCTGATGCACAACACATACCTCTACACCTAATGGCAACAATCAACCCCCTCCCGCACACACAGGCACACACACATAGACACAGATGCACGCTAGCTAGCATGCACACACACACAGGTCACTGACCCCCATCATCAGCACTGTGAAAGTGTTGGCTCTCACAATCACTCTTGCTTGTACTACCGCTAAACAGTCAGTACGTACACACACACACACACTTCAGAAAATGACAGCCATCTCCTGAGTGAAATTGCTCTGACGATATCTACTCCCCTGCAGGGTACCTTCTCAGTGGGGATTGAAGAGAGAATTAGTACACGCACGCATGCTCTCACACACACACACACACACGCACACGCACACGCACACACGCACACGCACACACGCACACGCACACACGCACACACGCACACACGCACACAGAACATAATTGAAGGAGCTGAGGTGAAGGGGTTTGCAGACATTTACTGACCACAATCACAATAATGTCAGAGACAGATGTCGTCCATCCACACACTAATTACATTTGTATCTAGTGAGGGGGGGGGGTGTATACGTATTGGTCCGATCCTTCATACTCGTCGTCAGAGTGATCCGTTACAGTCGACAGTATCAAAGGCCTTGGATAGATCTATAAATATGACAGCACAGTGATTCCTATGATCTGCTAGGTTCTGATCTGCTAGGTTCAAACAGTAAAAAGTCAGATGACAAGAAAAAGTTCAAACCAAGTGAATTCAACACAATGAGTTTTTTATTTTATTTTTTATTTCACCTTTATTTAACCAGGTAGCCCAGTTGAGAACAAGTTCTCATTTACAACTGCGACCTGGCCAAGATAAAGCAAAGCAGTGCGACAAAAAACAACAGAGTTACACATGGGATAAACAAAAGTACAGTCAATAACACAATACAAAAATCTAGATACAAATGTAGTAAGATTAGGGAGGTAGGCAATAAATATGCCATAGTGGTGAAATAATTACAATGTATCAAATAAACACTGGAGTGATAGATGTGCAGAAGATGAATGTGCAAGTAGAGATACTGGGGTGCAAAGGAGGAAAAAAACAAACAATATGGGGATGAGGTAGTTGGGTGGGCTATTTACAGATAGGCTGTGTACAGGTGCAATGATCGGTAAGCTGCTCTGACAGCTGATGCTTAAAGTTAGTGAGGGAGATATAAGACTCCAGCTTCAGTGATTTTTGCAATTCGTTCCAGCAATTGGCAGCAGAGAACTGGAAGGAAAGGCGGCCAAAGAGGAGTTGGCTTTGGGGATGACCAGTGAGATCTACCTGCTGGAGCGCATGCTACGGGTGGGTGCTGCTATGGTGACCAGTGAGCTGAGATAAGGCGGGGCTTTGCCTAGCAAAGACTTATAGATGACCTGGAGCCGGTGGGTTTAGTGACGAATATGAAGCGAGGGCCAGCCAACGAGAGCATACAAATCAAATCAAATCAAATTGTATTTGTCACATACACATGGTTAGCAGATGTTAATGCGAGTGTAGCGAAATACTTGTGCTTCTAGTTCCGACAATGCAGTAATAACCAACAAGTAATCTAACTAACAATTCCAAAACTACTGTCTTATACACACAAGTGTAAGGGGATAAAGAATATGTACATAAAGATATATGAATGAGTGATGGTACAGAGCGGCATAGGCAAGATACAGTAGATGGTATCGAGTACAGTATATACATATGAGATGAGTATGTAAACAAAGTGGCATAGTTAAAGTGGCTAGTGATACATGTATTACATAGAGATACAGTAGATGATATAGAGTACAGTATATACGTATACATATGAGATGAATAATGTAGGTAGGGTATGTAAACATTCTATTAGGTAGCATTGTTTAAAGTGGCTAGTGATATATTTTACATCATTTCCCATCAATTCCCATTATTAAAGTGGCTGGAGTTGAGTCAGTGTGTTGGCAGCAGCCACTCAATGTTAGTGGTGGCTGTTTAACAGTCTGATGGCCTTGAGATAGAAGCTGTTTTTCAGGTCTCTCGGTCCCAGCTTTGATGCACCTGTACTGACCTCGCCTTCTGGATGATAGCGGGGTGAACAGGCAGTGGCTCGGGTGGTTGATGTCCTTGATGATCTTTATGGCCTTCCTGTAACATCGGGTGGTGTAGGTGTCCTGGAGGGCAGGTAGTTTGCCCCCGGTGATGCGTTGTGCAGACCTCACTACCCTCTGGAGAGCCTTACGGTTGTGGGCGGAGCAGTTGCCGTACCAGGCGTTGATACAGCCCGCCAGGATGCTCTCGATTGTGCATCTGTAGAAGTTTGTGAGTGCTTTTGGTGACAAGCCAAATTTCTTCAGCCTCCTGAGGTTGAAGAGGCGCTGCTGCGCCTTCTTCACGATGCTGTATGTGTGGGTGGACCAATTCAGTTTGTCTGTGATGTGTATGCCAAGGAACTTAAAACTTGCTACCCTGCTAATTTGCTACCCTCTAACTTGCTACCCTCTAATCCACAGGTCGCAGTGGTGGGTAGTATATGGGGTGTTGGTGACAAAACGGATGGCACTGTGATAGATTGCATCTAATTTGCTCAGTAGAGTGTTGGGGGCTATTTTGTAAATTACTTCGCCGAAGTCAAGGATCGGTTGGATGGTCAGTTTTATGAGGGTATGTTTGGCAGCATGAGTGAAGGATGCTTTGTTGCAATATAGGAAGCCAATTCTAGATTTAATTTTGGATTGAAGATGCTTAATGTGAGTCTGGAAGGAGAGTTTACAGTCTAGCCAGACATCAAGGTATTTGTAGTTGTCTACATATTCTAAGTCAGAACCGTCCAGAGTAGTGATGCTAGACGGGCGGGCATCGATCGGTTGAAGAGCATGCATTTAGTTGCATTTAAGAGAAGTTCGAGGCCACGGATGGAATGTTGAATGGCATTGAAACTCATCTGGAGGTTTGTTAACACAGTGTCCAAAGTGAGGCCAGAAGTATACAGAATGGTGTCGTCTGCGTAGAGGTGGATCAGAGAATCACCAGCAGCAAGAGCGACATCAACGATGCACACAGAGAAAAGAGTCAGCCTGAGAATTTAACCCTGTGGCACCCCCATAGAGGCTGCCAGAGGTCCGGACAACAGACCCTCCAATTTGACACACTGAACTCTATCTGAGAAGTAGTTGGTGAAGCAGGCGAGGCAGTCATTTGAGAAACCAAGGCTGTTGAGTCTGCAGACCATGGGAGACGCAGACCATGGGAGAGGTGGCTGTAAACAGCTGAGGGGAGAGGACGTGGAAAAACCTACAGTAGGTAGAGGAGGAAGGGGAGACGGGGGAGTGTGAAAATACAAATGTAATTGCTTTTCTCCCCTACTGCTTTCTCCTCTCCGCCAGCAGCTGACCCAGACTCCACAGTGAATTTATACAGGCCCTGCAGGCCAACAGACTACATTAATTCACTACACCACTCTACTCTCCCACTGGCACAATGGAACCGGTTTATAGTGAGCAGGGAGGAACAGAGAAGGAGGGAGGGAGGGTGGGAAGGAGGGAACAAGCGAGAGAGAGCCGTGATCATTCAAGGAAATGGCAGGGATGTAGAGTGTGGAGTTGGGAAGAGAAGAGAAGAGGAAAGGAGCAGAGGGAGGAGAAGGAGAGAACGGAAGGGGAGCGCAAGAAAAATAGAGGAGTCAATTGAGAGTGAGAGAGAACCTGTGAAAGTGGCTGACCTCCCACCACACACTCAGTGGTAAAGGAGATGTCATCCAGGGCGATGTCAGTCCACACGTCACCCCCCCCACTTCTGCCTGGAAGGTCACTCTGAAGGGGGCCGTGTTGGACAGGATCATACTGGCATAGAAACACCGATCACCATGGTTACTGCTGGCGGCCCACATCAGCAGGCGGGTCCCACTTGGACCAACCATGTAGACCTGAGTGACACGCCACGAGATTTCAGCACTATAAATGTCACTTAGCCATGACTTAACAAGGGAGAGACACAGTGAGTACAAGGATGCACAACTCAAGTCTTTAAGTTATTTATTAGGACATGACTTAAAGGGAAGTTCAGGATTTTACAACTTAATGTTAGATGGTTCCTCACCCTGAAAGAGGTCTATGGGCCAGGAGAAACTGTAATCCATAGTTCGGTTTTCTTTAAACAGCTAGCAATAAATCTATGGATGTGATGGGGGAACCATTTAACATTAAGTTGTAAAATACTGAACTTTCCCTTTAAGCTTTAATCCTACCTTTAATGTCCCCATCCTGTCTGATCCATGCAGACTCATAGGTGACGCAATCCAATACTGGCTGGGGATGGGTTACGTGTTGTAACCTCGGCGATGTCACCTTCCCTTTCTGTGGCACAGTGCACATACAGAAACTTCCCTTCTCCACCTGTGGATCATGGATAGAAATATGTAGACACATTATCTAGTCATTTCTAGTCAAATCAAATGTGCAGTATTGGGGCCTAACAGTATATCTTCCTCACTCACAATTCCTTATCGGTCCCTGATCTTGCATCCTATGTCTCGTAAACACACGCGACAGCCCTCTCGACACCGCCTTAGCCAGCTATGGCACCGAAAAGCTAGCATTTTGGTGGCGTGGTGGTAGCATTTTAAGCTAAGGGGGGAGGTTACCAATCCAACTCGGTTACATAAGCCTATTGGTTCTAACAAGGACCCAGATCATTTTCTGGTGAAGTGACATGGGCAGGAAAATCTCTGTGCCCTAAATGTGATTATTCTGCTTGACGAGGCCACTGAGGCCACTCCAGAACAAAGTGGACGTTTTCCATATGTGCTAGATGGGATTTGGGGGCATCTCAATGTGTGGTGATTCACACACCACAATATTCCCATCCGGAATACTGTATCTCCCTGGAAGACTCACCTGTGTGGCTCCTCAGTCCCCTCCACCATCACCATTCTTTTGTATTCTCTATTGTAGAGTCCATAAGCTGTGTGTGTGTGTGTGTGTGTGTGTGTGTGTGTGTGTGTGTGTGAGAGATCTGTTGGCTAGGTCCATCGATCTGCCTCCCCAGTGAGATCATAAGGTCTGCCTGTGACACAAAGCACTGCCTGGTGTCCACATTCATCTCCACGATCAATGAGCTGGGTGGCCAGTCACAGGGGGGGACACACACAAACTCTGGCTTTGTCCCAAAGGGCATCCTATTCCCTCTGTAGTGCACTATGTTTGACCAGGGCCCATAGGGCTCTTTTCAAAGTTAATGCACTATATAGGGCATAGTGTGTTGACACAATATGTTTTCCATTCTGGATAGGTGTGTTCCACTATTACAACAATTGTTCTAAAGTTCATGGGTCAATTTGTTGCGATGTAATGCATCAGATAATGGTGTAACGATCGGCTTTCTACTTGGTTTGTGAACAAGTACACAAACACACACAGACACAGAGAGGCACATAGACACACACAAACACTCTTCCAGCCCAACACTAGCCCCGGCAGCCATGTTTTTAACAGCACACAAACCAAACAGCTGTAAATACCCCCTTAAGATTACCAATAAACAGAAGAATGCTGGAATTTCCTGTGTGGAAATCCTCTTATTGCCACGGGAACATTGTCAATCTGCTTCAATGCTTTGGGAGAGTCTTAAATCTGCCACAGAAGATTGTATTCTGTGTGGTATACAGAGCTAATAAGTAATGGACCCAGATGACTCCCTGAACTCAGGCACTCAGGCAGAATGATACTCCATGGGGTGTTTCCCAAATGCCACCCTATTCCCTCTTTAGGGCATTATTTTGACCGGGGAACATAGGACCCTGTTCTAAAGTAGTGCACTATATAGGGAATATGGTAACATTTTGGTTGATCCCGTTACTGTAGTGGTATAGGACCCAAGTTTTCCCTGGGCATGTGATCTGTTATTTTTTTAAAAATTTTATTTAACCAGGCAAGTCAGTTAAGAACAAATTATTATTTTCAATGATGGCTTAAGAACAGTGGGTTATGCCTGTTCAGGGGCAGAACGACAGATTTGTACCTTGTCAGCTCGGGGGTTTGAACTTTCAACCTTTCGGTTACTAGTTACTAGTCCAACGCTCTAACCACTAGGCTACCCTGCCACCCCCTAGGAATTGAACATGTCCATGAAGTCTGTCTTTATAATCATTGCAGCCACACTACAGACTATTTTTCTCATCTTTTGGTCAGGAACAACTCCGGGCCCTAGTTATATTCTATTCTACCTGTTCAGACCACGTGGTCAGTAAAACCACAAGGTCCAAGGAGGGCAGTACTGACCAGGGCTGTGGTCAGTGAGGAGTCCAGTTTTATGGGTGACTCTTCTGGCCAATCCTCCAGTCAAGGTCATTATCGGGGTTCTGAGTCAGCTGGCAGGTCTCCTCCCACATGTCCTCTGGCAAGTAAAAGTTACAGGAACCTGGTAGGCTTATTATATGGCCTGGGAGAGAGAGTGATTGGGGAGAAGGGGAGAACGAGGGAGAGAGAGACAGAGGGAGAGAGAGAACTTTTGTGAGTGTAATGTTTACTGTTAATGTCTTTATTGTTTATTTCACTGTTGTTTATTATATATTCCACTTGCTTTGGCAATGTAAACATATGTTTCCCATCCCAATGAAGCCCTTACATTGAATTGAATTGAGAGAGAGAAAAGTTGCAGATGACTCATGTATCTCCCTCTATCTCAAACGGACCTCCCCACAGGTATAGTGCAGTAGTCCCTAGCTCTGGTCCAGGTGCTGAGCTGTCAGCAAGCCATCCATAACTGCCGTAACCAGTACTCCCCAGCTCTACTCGCAACAGTCCACCTCGTACTGTATGTCTCGTCTGCACAGTCGGCCTCACTGTCACACACCAGGTGGGACTCGATGCACTGGCAAACAAAGTCTGTGACCACTGTACAGGATGGTGGCACCACTGCACCAGGAATACACACTAATGCACACACACTGGCGGGAAGTGGGTTCAGAAAAATAAATAAATAAATGTATTCAAAATGTTTTTTATTATGCCACCACCGAAACGGGCACTTGGCGAGTAGGGGTGCAAAGGTGCATGTGCTCAGCACAGGTAGACTCCTATCTGTGCCTGTGTGTGTATGTGCTTTTGGCTTTACTATTGTTGTGGGGACCAGAGGTCCTCACAAGGATAATAAAACGAGGACAATCCGATTTTGCTGGTCTCCACAAGGAAAAAGGCCATTTTAGGCTTAGGCATTAGGTTTAGGCTCACAATTAGTTAGAATTAGGGTTAGGGGTTAGGTTTAGGAGTTTGGTTTAGGCTTAAGGTTAGGGGTTTGTGGTTAAAGTTTGTTTGAAATATGCAGAAAAGGAGAGTAATTGCCCATAATTCTGCTTCCAATTTTGATCATCATGATTTAGTGACTGTAAAAAATGAAAATGAAAATGTATTGATCTACAGGGATTTTTTAAAGACCGACTAACTTTGTTTTGTCTGCTTGGACTCGAGATAATTATAGTTACATTAATCTTTTTGCAGGCAATCATGTTCTTTTGGTGAATCTATTTGCGATTCTGAGAATGTAATGTAGTTTCGGTGAATGTTTTTATGTTTTGAGAATGCAACATTTTGAAAAGGCTTTTACTGTTTTGCAAAAGGCCACAATGTTTGTCTTGTGAACTCTGTTTTAAAAATGGACAATATTGTTCCAAAAAATGCCTGTACACAATTGAGAAACCGTAACTCAAACCCAATCTGCTCTCAAATTCCTTTTCACTTGCTATTATTCTGGTTCTTTAAAGGAACACTCACATTTGTTTTATTGTTCTTGTGGGGACCAAACAATTTATTCCTATTCAAAAAACTATTTTCCCTAACTCTTAAAGGGATACTTTGGGATTTTGGCAATGAGGCCCTTTATCTACTTCCCCAGTCAGATTAACTCGTGGATACCATTTTTAAGTCTCTGTGTCCAGTTTGGAAGTTGCTAACACGTGTTATTGCAGCCGCTAGTTAGTATTTGCTCGCGAAACTACCTCTAACTTCTTTCATACTGCACGCAAAGACATACAATTGGTATCCACGAGTTAATCTGACTCTCACTGCCAAAATCCCAAATGACCCATTGAACCCTAACTTTAACCACAAACCCCTAACCTTAAGCCTAAACCAAATTCCTAAACCTAACCCCTAACCATAATTCTAACTAATTGTGAGCCTAAACCTAATATTATTCCTGATGAAAAAAAATATGAAATAAGCACATTGTGTGCAGGAGGAGATCTTCATGGGCTATACTCAGCCTTTTTTCAGGGTAATAAGTTGGTGGTGTGTTGATATCCTTCTAGTGGTGTCGGAGCTGAGCTTTGGCAAAGTGGGTGGAGTTGTATCCTGCATGGTTGGTCCTGTCTGGGGGTATCGTCAGACAGGGCCACAGTGTCCTCCGACCGACCCCTCTCAGCCTCCAGAATCTATGCTGCAGTAGTCTATGTGCCGGGGGGGTTGGGTCAGTCTGTTATATCTGGTGTAATTCTCCAGTCTTATCTGGTGTCCTGTGTGAATTTAATTCTCTCTCTCTCCCTTCACAGAGGACCTGAGCCCAAGGATCATGCCTCAGGACAACCTGGCCTGATGACTCCTGGCTGTCCCCAGTCTACCTGGTCGTGCTGAAGCTCCAGTTTCAACTGTTCTACCTGCGGCTATGGAACCCTGACCTCTTCACTGAACGTGCTACATTGACCCAAACCTGCTGTTTTCGGCTCTCTTTCTCTCTACCCCACCTGCTCAGCTATGAAAAGCAAACTGACATTTACTCCTGAGGTACTGAATTGTTGCACCCTCTACAAGCACTGTGATTATTTTTTGATGTTCATCTATGAACGTTAAACATCTTGAGGAACAATCTCCATCCAGCACAGCCAGAAGAGGACTGGCCACCCCTCAGAGCCTGGTTCCTCTCTAGGTTTCTTCCTAGGTTACTGCCAGTCTAGTGAGTTTTTCCGAGCCACCGTGCTTCTAGATCTGCATTGCTGTTTGGGGTTTTAGGCTGGGTTTCTGTGTAGCACGTTGTGACATCTGCTTATGTAAAAAAGGGCTTTATAAATACATTTGACTGATTGATTGAAAATTATCTGTAAATATATTTGAGCATTTGATCATTGCTGTTCCGCTATAGATATGTTTCAACACAGATCCAAAAATTGCTTGTAAAAGTGATTGAGAAAACCTGTAATAATGCTTGTTTGATGAAAATGTGTGTGTGTGTGTGTGTGTGTATGTATATATATATATGTGTGTGTATGAATGTGTGTGTGTGTATGTATATATATATATATATGTGTGTGTGTGTATATATATGTGTGTGTGTGTGTATGAATGTGTGTGTGTGTGTGTGTATATATATATATATTTTTGTGTGTGTGTGTGTGTGTGTGTGTGTGTGTGTGTGTTGGAGATGGGCAGTGCAGGGGTCTGGCCAGTTGCACACACTGCAAGGCAGCCCATGCTTATTGTAAGGTTGATCTAATGTGGAACACCTGTCTGTGGAAGAGCCTCTAAATAGAAGGCTCTGGCATGACAGAAAATACAACAGGGATGTATTCAGTAAGAACCAAACGGAAGCAAACAAGCTGAAACAGGGAGGGACTCAGCTGAATTTGTCCAATAAGAAAATCTTGTTTTCATTTCTCGTGGTGTGCACTAGTGAATACAAGCCAGATTCTGTGAACCCTTTCAACTAAGAAGCACCCAACACACAAGTATAAACAGACATGAATCTATATATTAGATTCTCTGCTAACTCTGATAGCATATCAGGACTAGGCTACATAATAACAGAATGGATCGAAAAAAATGAAGCTATTTTGATACTCGTGTGTGTGCGTGCTTGCTTGCGCGTGTTGGGGTGTTAGCAATTGAATTGCTCATTTTCTTCACACAGCAGCTGGTGTGTTGAGCGTGTTAGACTGTCAGTATCAAAAACAATTTAATAAGCCAGTGTTTGACTGAGGAAGAGCAGCACAAGCATTTCTACTCACAGGTGTTAAATTGCGGTGTGCTCAAAAGGCAACTGGAAGAGCTAACTCAAAGAGAGATGCACATTTAAATGCTGCTGGAGCACTCGCATCTCGTTAATACATGTTATTCAAATCGTGACTCTAGCCTAAGGTGCTATTCCTAGATTTGGTTGTTTTTCTCCTAGACAGGTTTCCATGGGTTAAGCTCCAATTTCAAGCATAGAAACTGACATGACTTGAAATGAATTACATTTCTTTTCATTGCGAGGGAATTATATATTTATTTCCATATTGTCAGAGGATCCCGAGAGCTATGCAGGAATTATGCCAAGGAACATCTGTTCACTCAAAAATGAACTTGTACGTTTCACAATTTAATCCCTGAATCTTGGTGTAATGGTTTTTAGAGTCACGTTCCGTTTGCAGAACATCTTCGAAGACGAGACTAGAGACTTTCTGAAAAGAATCACCCCCGCAGCAGGAGTTCAGTAGAGAACAGTGTCAGTACTATAAGTCTAGGACTAACACCTAGTACAAGGAATAACAAATTCAATCCTGATAGGATGTTGCCTAGAAAGACATACAGTATACCCCAGGCATGTGTGTATTAGCATGTAAGAGACAGATTTAATACAAGATGCACTGAGTGTACAAAACATTGCTCTTTCCATGACAGACTGACCAGGTGAAAGCTAGGATCCCTTATTGAGGTCACTTGTTAAATCCAACTTCAATCAGTGTAGATGAAGGGGAGGCGACAGGTTAAATAATGTTTTTTAAGCCTTAAGACAATTGAGACATGGATTGTGTACGTGTGCCATTCAGAGGGTGTACAGGCAAGAACAAAGATTTAAGTGCCTTTGAACGGGGTATGGTAGTAGGTGCCAGGCGCACCGGTTTGTGTCAAGTACTGCAATGCTGCTGGGTTTGTCACACTCAACAGTTTCCTGTGTGTATCAACAATGGTCCACCACCCAAAGACATCCAGCCAACTTGACAGAACTGTGGGAAACATTGGAGTCAACCTGGGCCAGCATCCCTGTGGAACACTCTCGACACCTTGTAGAGTCCGTTATTTAAAGAACAAAGTGGTCATTCTACTCAAAACAACAAAAATGCATGTACCATTCCCAGATCACCCCTTTAAGGCAGGAGAAATGTTGGAACAAACACACAATATATTTCCTCCCAGTCTGCTGCCAAACTACGTAATCGTGGACTAATTGGAACACGAGTGAGGAGGAAGTGGTATGGACTGAATTGTTGTCCCTGATTGAGACAGATATAGATTTTTTTTTGGGGGGGGGGTTGTTTGGGGTCGTTTTTGGTTGTTTGGACAACCTGTTTGGGGTTGTTTGGGGTACCTGTTTGGGGTCGTTTGTGGTTGTTTGGGGTACATGTTCGGGGTCGTTAGGGGTTGTTTGGGGTACCTGATTGTAGATATTTGGGGTTGTTTGGGGTACCTGTTTTTTTTGAGGTGGGGTAACTGTTTATGATTGTTTTGGGGTACCTTTTTGGGCTTGTTTGGGGTACCTGTTTGAAGTTGTTTTGGTTGTTTGGTGTGATTATCTTGTGGTTAGGCTCTCGCTGGCCATTCCTTAAATATACATGTCTCATCTATGATATGTGATTGATGGTCATTGCAAGGACAGAGGTAATCTCATACAAAAACCCTGAGGTACAGTATAGTCAAAAAACAGAAGTTTACTGTAGCTTCTTGGACTACCACATGTTTGCCAAGGGTCACCGTTTTCATAGCCACTGCAATGAAAGAGCCTGGACCTGATCTACTCAAAACAGATGACAGATAATGTTATTTTGTATTCAGAAGTTTAAAAGCATATTAAAATGCACCCTAGGGTGAGCCATATACATTCTGTTTTCTCTCTACCAGCCTACTATATGCCAATGAAGTCCTTGCTAGAAGTAATCTTCAAATCAAATCAAATCAAATTTTATTTGTCACATACACATGGTTAGCAGATGTTAATGCGAGTGTAGCGAAATGCTTGTGCTTCTATTTCCGACAATGCAGTAATAACCCACAAGTAATCTAACAATTCCAAAACTACTGTCTTATACACAGTGTAAGGGGATAAAGAATATGTACATAAGGATATATGAATGAGTGATGGTACAGAGCAGCATAGGCAAGATACAGTAGATGGTATCGAGTACAGTATATACATATGAGATGAGTATGTAAACAAAGTGGCATAGTTAGTGGCTAGTGATACATGTATTACATAAGGATGCAGTCGATGATATAGAGTACAGTATGTACGTATTCATATGAGATGAATAATGTAGGGTAAGTAACATTATATAAGGTAGCATTGTTTAAAGTGGCTAGTGATATAGTTACATCATTTCATTAATCTTGTTACGGAGAGGGTAAAACATAGATTAATAGCCAGTTTTACCACAGGATTGATCTAGATTTATGTGCGATATAGGAAGGGAGCTCCATCCATAAAACGAGTCTCGGCGCTGCAGCTGATGAGTGGATCGTACAGGCACGGTTCATATTTGAATGCCTCGATGCGATATCAATTGAGGCACTTATCAGATCAATTTCAGAGTTTATTCGAAAGAGTTCGCACTCTCCGCAGCCAAACCCGTAAATCCACTTTCTGCATAATGAGGCCGGCTATACATTTACATAATTGTATCATTGGTATAAATGATATCACATTTGATGATAGACGCAGGACCCTAAACGGACGGCGAAAGTTGTAATCGCCATTAAAATAAATATTCAATCCATCTCCCCAATGTCTTACTATTATATTGAATGTCCTGGTAAGATGAAATCCAATTTATATTCATGGCCTTTTCATTTTATGGGGCCGCCGGCAGCTGATTGGCTGTCGGCTCACCTTCAAATCAGAGAGCATTATGTTTTTTTTCTATTCTGTCGAATATTCCGTTGTTGAGAAGTAAGGTCTATGAGTAAAGTGATGCGGAGGCAGATGTGTTACTATGGCTGCATTTACACAGGCAGACAAATTCTGATATTTCTTTCACTAATTAGTCTTTTGATCAATCACATCAGATCTTTATACATCAATTAGTGAAAAAAATATCTAAATTGGGCTGCCTGTGTAAACACAGCATGTACACACACACACACACACACACACACACACACACACACACACACACACACACACACACACACACACACACGTCTCTACAGACACCAGCAGAATATTTTTCACCAGCAAAAGACCGATCATTCAAACATTGTATAACTTTTGGCCTACTGGACACTATAATGAAGATACGACCAGTCAAGACCAGAACCGTGGACACCAAGGCTGACAACTGCTGAGACTGAAACTGTGCTAATATGGACACCGTACCTATGGAATCTCTATGGGTCCAGTTAATTGGGATTTCATCTGTTTGAGAGGCACTGAGATCTTGACAGAAGCAGATAGGCACTACAAAAATTCAAACAAGCATTCTGACTCGCTGAGTAATACTGTACTACAGTAATACCAAGGAACTTACATGCTAAACTCTGGTAGAGGAAAGTATTGAAAGTTTGGTTGGGGGCACCTAGATTCACCAAATAAAACAGCAATGATTGAATGAAATCATAGCCGCAGGAAGTAGGAGTGCTGAGGGTGCTGCAGCGCCCCCTGAAAATTCTGAATTAAAAAATCTATATTATAGAAAATAAAATGCAACTTATAATAATAATAATCATAGTACTAAAGTAGTGCACTGGGCCTTTAATAGTCCTGTATTAGCAGGCAAAAAGACTTGTCCAGCAGGTCAAAAGTAGCGCACTACATATAGAATAATGTAGGGTGCCATTTGGGATGGGCCCAGTGTCACAGACTCCCTAAAGTGTTTGTTACCTCCCGATGGGCTGAGCCATTGTTAGAGTGGTAACTAGTACGATCATGACATAACTCAGAAGTTCCCAATGCTGATCTCAATAGACAGCTCAGTGGCGTAAACGTTACGTGTTTAGTGTGTAAAGCCAGGTACATGCAGTCCTCCCTACCTATCAAGGACTCCTGAGTCAACTACAGTTCCCTTTGTTCTGCAAACACCTTTGAAGACAGACCGCCTCTCTGTTGATATTGTATTTACACTATCCTTCAGAATGGTGTATCGGTCTCTCTCTCTCTGTCTCTGTGTCTGTGTGTACATGATTTACATGCCTTGGTGACAATCCACATGTGACCCATTTCCAAAAACTGGGAGTGTGACAGAGGTCACTACTTCACAGGAGAGACATTTAAACGTAGAAAACGTGCCTTTTTGAACATGTGAACTTTTATTTGCTGTAATAACAAACTCGTATTGTAATGTGTAAATAGAAATAAAATATGAAATCGCGAAGACATGGAGAAAATACACAATCGTGCCTAGTCCTGATTGGTTGAGATAATGAGGGGGCTGGGACATTCACGAGAAAGAGTCCCATGCTGTCACATCCTGCTCTCCTCTACCGCGGATATTTGAAATATCTAATTGGATTTACTCATATTTTCATCATGGACAACATGCAAAGTGTAGCTACAGCTATCGATAACAGTGTTGTCCTGAATACTGCTGCTGGTATCAACAAGGCTCTCTGTCTTCTGTGGCAAAAGCAGTCTGGACTGGTCAGAGCTGAGTGGGAAGGATTATTTTTGAAAGTGTTTCAGTCTGAGTAGGTGGCCATGATGGTACAAAAGCCAGATTGGGAATTTAGCCAGGACACCGGGGTTAACACCCCTACTCTTACGATAAGTACCATGGGATCTTTAGTGACCACAGAGCGTCAGGACGCCAGTTTAATGTCCCATCCGAAAGACGACACCCTACACAGGGAAATGTCCCCAATCACTGCCCCTGGGGAATTGGATAATTTTTTTAGACCAGAGGAAACGGTGCCTCCTACAGGCCCTTGTAGGTTACTACCTTTAGCACTTGAAGTTAGAAGTATTTTAATGTTGAATTATTTTTAAGCACTACTTCACTGCTTTATCATTTTACCATATTAATATGTGTATTCTTTGAGATTTGTGGGTCTAAGGCTTTAGAAAGTGTGAACTATGCTAATGGAATAAACAAAGAGCACCACTCTGTTCAATGTGAAAGGTTGCTTTAGTACTCAACAATAGGCAACTTAACACTTAATGGTTCGCCTAATGGGGGGAACTTGGTGAGATAATGTTCAGAGTATCCATTTTTGCAATTTGGTGAAAGTATTCCATTTTTTAAACTACAGTGCCTTCAGAAAGTATTCAAACCCCTTCCCCTTTTCCACATTTGGTTACTTTACAGACTTTCTTTAATGGGGGGGTAAATCAGCTTTAATATTGCAGATAGATTGTATCTTCCATCAATGCAATTGTCTGCATCATTTCCATTCCCCCATATATATTTTTTGTGAATATTTATTTCTATATACACATATACATTACCAGTCAAAAGTGGACACACCTACTTATTCAATTACATTCAATACATTGTAGAATAATAGTGGAGACATCAAACCCATGAAACACATATGGATTCATGTTGTAACCAAAAAAGTGTTAACGGTGACCAAGAAGCCGATGGTCACTCTGACAGAGTTCCTCTGTGGGGATGGGAGAACCTTCCAGAAGGATAACCATCTATGCAGCACTCCACCAATCAGGCCTTTATGGTAGACTGGCCAGACGGAAGCCACTCCTCAGTAAAATGGCACATGACAGCCCGCTTAGATTTGGCCAAAAAGGCACCTAAAGACTCTCAGACCATGAGAAACAAGATGTAACTCTTTGGCTTGAATGCCAAGCGTCATGTCTTGAGGAAGCCTGGTAGCATCCCTACGGTGAAGCATGCTGGTAGCAGCATCATGCTGGGGGGAATGTTTTTCAGTGGCGGGGACTGGGAGACTAATCAGGATCGAGGGAAAGATGAACAGAGTATAGTACAGAGAGATCCTTGGTGAGAACCTGCTCCAAAGCGCTCAGGACCTCAGACTGGGGTGAAGGTTCACCTTCCAAAAACACATTTTCAAATTTTGGAACATACGACCGAAAAGAGATGGTCGGCCACATTTGAATCTCAACAGAGCAGTCCTTAGTCCACAGTGGCAAGAGGTACTCCTAACTCCTAATCTAAGCTGATTGTACTGTGACCTTAGAACTTGTGTAAGACGCTTTTCCCCTCATCTCCATGACAGTGACCTTTCAGAAAGGTCATGTTCCATCTACATGAAAGAGAACGATATGTAAAGTAATCAACACATCTCCTCAGATCATGCAGGTCAGTCTGCCATTCAAAGTCAGACAGTCAAACAATCAGTGGGTTGGAGTCAAATTCCAGGTCCAACTGTGCACAGTCTGGGGTCAAAGCATTAATGCTCCCGTCTTAGACAGAGACTAGGGTTTTATTCCCGTTCCATCTGTTACTGCCCGTCTTCCCCTCTGTCAATTCATAACTGTCTCAATAATGTGGAAAAAGAATCCCAGGTCCAACACTAGCATGCTGCACTATCCTGAGGCCAATCAAATGCATGGTTGGCTCAAAATCCAATCGATGCAGCTCAGTTAAACGAGCGGGGTAGTAAAATGAGAATAATGTAGGGTATTACCTTCATACATGGAACTGCACTACTGCACTTTACAGCCCCATATGTGATTCCTGTGATGTGAATATTTTAATTATAATTACCTCACCCTGTATAGTTCTCTATCCCCATGTGTTTTTGTATGGTGTCTGTTGCTGGTTTATATGCCCTGTAATGTGTTTTTGTATGGTGTCTGTTTCTGGTTTATATGTTCTGTTATATGTTTTTGTATGGTGTCTGTTGCTGGTTTATATGTCCTGTAATGTGTTTTTTTTATGATGCAAGACAGATTTCTGTAAAAACAGAGAATAGCCTACAATTCTGTTATATTTGCTTATTATAGCCATCTAGTGACATCACAGAGATGACACCATTGAGAGCCAGAATGGATGCTGTGGGGTTTTAGATTATGTTTTTAACAACCTCAGCAACCAACTTCTGACAAGGCACACAATTAGCTTCAGGCTCTAATGGGTTGGACTCGTTAAGTGCGTCTCAAATGCACTCTACTCCCTAAATAGTGAACTGCTTTTGACCAGGCGCTATATAAGGAATAGGGTGCCATTTGGAACGCAGCCCACTCTCATTGCCTGTAGCTATCCTTCTCAAACCTCCACCGTGAGTTCTGTTACGCTAGCTTGTGCTAGCAGCCCAGCCTCTTGCATAACAGTTGCCTCCTTTATCAGGGGAAGCTTAATGAAATGCTAATTCCAGTAGGTGGGATACTAACCCTCACATCTAGAAGAGGAATAAGAGGCTTTGCTGGAATTTACATGACTTCCTGACCTGCTTTGCAAATTGCACATAATGGTTCCTGCTGTATGTGCAAGCTCACACACCCACAGGGAACCAAACCTGTAACCTGTACACTAACACACAAACACATGCACAACCGAGTCACACACAAACACAGGATGCCACAAGTGTATGGGAACACACAGAGCAGTATGTGTGTAGCTCAACATGCACGGCTTGTACTCGATCTACAACCCACACGAATTTGAATCTAAAAATAATTGGCATTAGTCCTCACCCTTCATACAAACATAGTGATAGAGGTGACAGTCTCTCACACACAGGGAGAAACATCTGTACACTAACACACACACACACTTTGAGCACTACCTTGCCAAGTTTAATCATGTTTGAGATTAAACAAACCATGCACAGTAAGAAACAAGAGAACTCTGCCAGGTCACACTTTATTTGGATAGTCTGGACATCAACAAATTATGTGTTTATAACCAACTGCTTGCTGAGGTTATGGTTAGGTTTAGAATAAGGGTTAAGGTTAGGGAAACACGCCGCAACAACTTGCAAATGAAACAAACACACAGTTAAAAAAAAAAAAAAAATTGCAGGGTGTCAGATTAAAAGAGGAGCAGCTCGGCCCAGATGGTGGGGTCTGCCCTGGTCTGGGACAACCCTCACACCTTCCGTGCCCCCTCGTCTCTACCCTCCTGCAGATTTCCAAGCTGTGGAGCACGGGCACGGAGAGTGACACGTGTCTGTCTTGCCCCTCTGAAAATTACAGTGAACATGGCAACAGGACTGCAGCTCTAACATGACATTACAGTACCTGACACCCTAATCTCTTTGTAGTGAACAACTTTTTAAAAGGGCCCATGGGGTCAGGTCAAAAGTAGTGCATTACAGTGCATTTGGAAAGTATTCAGACTCATTAACCTTTTTAACTTTTACAATCTTATTCTAAAATAGATTTAATGATTCCCCCCCTCATCAATCTACAGACAATACCAAATAATGAAGAAGCGAACAGTTGTTATAGATTTTTGCTAATTTATTAAAAATAAAAACAGAAATACCTTATTTACATAAGCATGCAAACACTCGAAATTGAGCTCAGGTGCATCCTGTTTCCATTGATCAGCCTTGAGATGTTTCTCCAACTTGGAGTCCACCTGTGGTAAATTAAATTGATTGGACATGATTTGGAAAGTTACACACCTGTCTATATAAGGTCTCACAGTTAACAGTGCATGTCAGAGCAAAAACCAAGCCATGAGGTTGAAGGAATTGTCCTTAGAGCTCCAAGACAGGATTGTGTCGAGGCACAGATCTGGGGAAGGGTACCAAAAAAAGTCTGCAGCATTGAAGGTCCCCAAGAGCACAGTGGCCATCGTTCTTAAATGGAAGAAGTTAGGAACCACCAAGACTCTACCTAGAGCTAGCTGCCCGGCCAAAGTGAGCAATTGTGGGACAAGGGCCTTGGTCAGGGAGGTGACCAAGAACCGGATGGTCACTCTGACCGAGCTCCAGAGTTCTTCTGGAGATGGAAGAACCTTCCAGAAGAACAGACATCTCTGCAGCCCTCATCCAATCATGCCTTTAAGGTAGAGTGGCTTGACGGAAGCCACTCCTCAGTAAAAGGCACATGATAGCCACTTGGAGTTTTCCAAATGGCACCGAAAGGACATGCAGACCATGAGAAACAAGATTCTCTGATCTGATGAAACCAAGATTGAACTCTTTGGCCTGAATGCCAAGCGTCACGCCTGGAGGAAACTAGGCACTGGTCATCACCTGACCAATACCATCCCTACGGTGAAGCATGGTGGTGGCAGCATCATGCCCTGGGGAAGTTTTTCAGCAGCAGAGACCGGGAGACTAGTCAGGCCTGAGGGAAAGATGAATGGAGCAAAGTACAGAAAGATCCTTGACAATACCTGCTCCAGAGCGCTCAGGACCTCAGACTGGGGTGAATGTTCACCTTCCAACAGGATAACAGCCCTAAGCACATAGCCAAGAGAACGCAGGAGTGGATTTGGGTCAAGTCTCAATGTCCTTGAGTGGCCCAGCCAAAACACAGACTTCAACCCAGTCGAACATCTCTGGAGAGACCTGAAAATAGCTGTGCAGCGACGCTCCCCAGGGATGCGCCCCATCCAACCTGACAGAGCTTGAGAGGATCTGCAGAGGAGAATGGGAGAAACTCCCCAAATGCAGGTGAGCCAAGCTTGTAGCGTCATACCCAAGAAGACTCGATGCTGTAATCTCTGCAAATGGCTCTTCAACAAAGTACCAAGTAAAGGGTCTGAATACTTGTGATGTAAATGTGATGTCAGTGTTTTTTTTTTTTGCAAAAATACATAACCTGTTTTTGCATTGTCATTATGGGGTATTGTTTGTAGATTGATGAGGGGAAAAACAATTTAATACATTTTAGAATAAAACTGTACTGAAACAAAATGTGGAGAAAGTGAAGGGGTCTGAATACTTTCCGAATGCACTGTATAAAGTCTAGGGTAACCATGGCAACGACTCCTAATTATCTATGCATCAGTAAAACGGCACTTACTAACTTTATTTGCTGACATCCTGTGGACAACCAATGCTTTTGGTGGAAACAAAGCTACTGTATTTTCTGCTGTAATCAATATATTTGCTAGCCTGAGTGTCCGTCTGTTCGTGCTATCATGCCAACTCCTTGTCACTCATTGTCATGCCAAACATGTTAGAGTTGGCAAAAGCACAAACAGATCTGGGACCAGGCTATGGAATTGCCCAACTCTATTCCATGTGTCCATTCCACAACATGCTATAGCTAAAATAATGAATGTTCCATACCTTTACCAGGAAGCCTATTGCCTGATGCTTTTGTGGGAAATGTAGTACCAGAATTGGGAGGTTGTAGGTGCCACGAGACTCCTTCCACACAGCGCTCTTCATGTGAGCCTTATCACCTTTCAATCCCACTCTATCGGCCTCCAGATAGACAAAATTACCTGGGAGAGAAAGAGCGAGACAGAGAGAGAAAGACAGACGGACGGAGAGGGAGGCGTGAGGCAGATTGATACCAGCCTCCTCAGGTTGCTCTTGCTGCTGGCGACAAATTACAGTGAGGTGATCGGGGTGCGAGGGAGAGGGGTCAGTGGGTGGTGGTGTAATCACTGCCACAGGTGCCCCCGGATGCGTGCCATTTCAGAAACAGAAAAGGAAACAGAAAAAGTTTCACGGGTCAATGATCAAACATCCAAAGACAGAAAAGAAAGTTTTGGATTGAACATGAGTCAGTGATCTAAAACTGCGAGAATTAACCCCTTCTTACCAGGGGCGAAAATCTGATATCAACTTTGGAGGGGAAATTTTCTCAAGAGCAATTCCTGAGGGGGACACCAAAAGTAGTGCTGTAACACATAGCCTACGTTGTAATATGTTAAATGTATATTGAGGAACCATAATTCCTACAACTGGATAATTGATAGGTACAGTAGTTAACTGAAGGGTTGTCCCAACTTGTTAAAATGTTTAAATCATTATAATACTACGAATAATAGTTGTTATAGCAGTGTTCCTTATCAGTCCAGTATGTATGCAGGTATTTGTATCATGGGTCATGGGTCATGGTACTGTACACTGTATGGGTGCAGGTTTCATAAATACAATGAACATGGTGCGATCTCATCTCAAAGAATCTTCATTGAGAACCATCACAAAGTTGGTCTCCGCACTGAACTGACCTTTTAATTGAACTTTTTCCGATTCTTTTATCTAGTCATTAAATATGTGCCACTGGTTTGAGTCTATTACAACATCTTTACAAGAACAAAACGCTCAGAATAAGTACAGTTCTAAAACCAAAATAACTACTTCAATGAAAAACCCAAACAAATCAACCAAAATATCCTTCAGAAATACTTAGTTATTGTTCAGTCAGTGTCTCAACTCTTCAAACATCAGCTATGGACAAGTATGTCACACAAAGTATGCAGTGACAGTAAGTAAGTAAGTGTACTGTCATGTACTAAAAACTACTAAACAAAATAACAAATATCATACTATACACCAAGGGTTCTCAAACAGGGTAGGTGGACCCCTAGGGGTCCCTGGTTTAATGGCAAGGGTTCCATGAAATAAAAAAGTGTAATGAACGTGTTCAGTAGCACAAGGATTCCACTAACTTTACATATAATATAGAGGGTGTGGAGGTCCCTGAGGACCACTCAAAACCTTGTCTGCCTTTCCTCAAAATATGCAGGGGTTCCAGTCCTCAAAAAAGGTTGAACCACTGCTATACACACTACTGAACAAAAGAACCAAACATATGTTTGAGGGTTTCAATGGATCCAACAAATTGCTGGCAGATATTTTCCCTAAAGACTGTCCAGCCTGTCTTTATGTACATTACAGACAAAATTCTGATCAGCACCTCAACTTGGTCAACCAACCCCTGCACCTTCACTGGAAGCCTCCTGAGGACCTCTGCTGCCTCTCAACTGCTGCTACAGGGGTATTTGTTTGCGAAAGAGAGGCAACTGCACTGAAAGAGAATCTATGTTCAGCTCAGGGTACTGATCTAGAGACTCATTCAACTCCCCCGTGAGAAGCACTCTTTCCAACTTTTACAGAATGTTTAGACTGTCCTGGTCAAAACGGTCGCCAAACTGAACCTCCACACCATCTAACACTTAAAAAAAGTCTGCCCTATAGTGATCCACTGCTTTGCCAGCAAATCGTCTTGAGTGGATTCAATCAATGTTGTTGCTTTCTCATACAGTGCAGGGTAGCTTTTGTTATTTCTGCTGTTTACCCCACGCGCTGGATAACTGGACACTGATTGGATTTAGCTGGTGTGCTGTTACAGTTACACAGTGGCGGTGGGTTTGGCAGTTTTGATGTGCTGTAAATTTTACAATGGCTTTTCTCCCGTTCCTAAATCGTGCACTAATGAAGGCAGCATCCGCTCTTTGGCCAAAAGATGGCTGGCTTGAAAACCCTTGGCTACATTGAAAACACAAAACTCTTATTAATGGATTATAAGGTAGCCAGGGGAAATCGCGAAACCATCTCTCTTGAAACGTCAACACTCTGTTGGCAAGAGTTTGCGGTTCTATAAATTGTGGGTATGGCTGATTTGGTTTTGTGCCATCGCTGAGGTAACTGGACAATGCTGTGCCACTGTCCCCTATACTGGTGCAGCTGGCAACAAGGTTGACACCTGGTCCTGCCGTGGTTGTGCCACATTCCCTATACTGGTGCTGCTGGCAGCAAGGTTGTCACCTGGTCCTGCCGTGGCTGTGCCACTGTCCCCTATACTGGTGCAGATGGCAACAAGGTTGACACCTGGTCTTGCCGTGGCTGTGCCACTGTCCCATATACTGGTGCTGCTGGCAGCAAGGTTGACACCTGGTCCTGCCGTGGCTGTGCCACTGTTCCCTATACTGGTGCTGCTGGCAGCAAGGTTGACACCTGGTCCTGCCGTGGCTGGGCCACTGTCCTCTGAAGTCTCTCTCCTTGTCTCTTTCTCTTTCACCACCCTCACTGCCTCACAGTCTGTCTCCTAGAAAATAAATTAGGTGTTTGCCGTACTCCTAACTACCGGTACCCAAAACTACACAATTAATCACAACAGCAATACCATTGCCTTAAACAAATCTTAGTTCAGTCACCAGTTGAAGTTGAGAGTGGGGGTATCCATGGCATTTTCTAATTATGTCCCTATTATACAAGGTCTGCTGTCTGTGTGCTCTCTGTTGCCTGATCTGCCTAATGACATCATTGTGAAACATTTCCATTAGCGTTTTACTTCTTTCTAATTAACATTTTATCAACTAGTCTTAGGTTACTAGGGTTCTTGCTTTGCGTTTCGGTGTACTGAAAAATACTCTGATGTCTGTCTGTCTTTTTACTTTTTTCTGACATTTTTCTACCTGGCAGGCTGGCTAGCTGCACAAACACAAACACACACAATTTACAGTAGGAGATGGGCTTCTATCATCTTATCTTCTATATCATTCTATATGGGCTTTGATCTAAAAGGTAGCTAGCAAATGTGAAACGGATTGCAGTGACAAGAGTTGACAGCTGTATGAGTTCACCATTTACACAACATATGCTGCAACCTTTTGTAATTTTAATATAGTTTGTTTCATATTGGCTGGCTTCCAACAATAGCTGAATTTGCAAAGCTAGCGAGCACCAATTCTGTTTCTGTGGTGTTTGCTATAATCTTTGCTATCGTCAGTTTACTCCAAGATCGGCACACATGTGCTTCAAAGTCCCATAGCGTCAATGTAGCTTTTGCAACGAGACCATTAAAGATATTTAAGACAATGGTAGAAGAGAGTGTAGTTCTGTTCAGTTGGGAGTTCAGTTTATCGCTAACCTTAATCACAGGGACTTTGAAGCACTACAGCTGCATGCTGATCTTGGAATAAACTGACGATTTGCCAACATTTCTAAAAACCTGTTTTTGCTTTGTCATTATGGAGTATTGTGTGTAGATTGATGAGGGGGGAAAAAAACATTTAATCCATTTCAGAATAAGGCTGTAACGTAACAAAATGTGGAAAAAGTGAAGGGGTCTGATTGCTTTCCGAATGCCCTGTATAGTGTAATGCTCTGTATAGGTAATAGGGTGTAATTTGGGACAGTGTGTATTCTGTTGAAATGTATTTCTGTATCAAAGCTGCGGTAAAGTAGTTATGAATTTCCATTCCAGACAAAGATTCATAAATATAACTAATGTTATTTTTCTTATCAATACTCTACCTTGAGCCAAGAAATATCACATTATTCTGAGGATATTATTTAAATGGTGTACAATATTATTTGAGGGGTTATGTGATTAAACTAATCTCTTCAAATTCTGGGATATGGATTTTCATGTATTGGCAGAGCAGGTAGGGAATGTAAAAAATGTCCTCATCAATCCAAATACGCCATTGGACTCTAATCCAATGTTATCATGTTAGGTTCAGCAGATTTGAAGGAAAATGCATTGTCCGGGAACCACGGCCAAGGGAAGTTTTTCAGAGCCCCAAACTGCAAGTTTCATGATTATATGAACATATCGCCTGTACTATAACACAGAAATCACTAATACACTACCATGATCATTATTCAGAGTGTGGTCAAATGCAGGTCTTATGCCATGGAGGGAGCCAATGCCCAAAGTCCAATCAAAGACGTTGGCAAGTGTGCTCTTCCAACCACAGCGACCATGCTCGAAGGAGCAGGAAGTCCCACAGACCTTTTCATCAGTGCCGTCACCACAGTCGTCTTGAAGTCACTTGTCTGGATGGAAACACTGGTCATTCTTACACTGTAGGTGACCAAGACGACATGAGCCTTAGGGACAACACACACACACTTTAATGCAATATAGAAGCATGAGAGACCATTACACAAGATCAATCTACACTGAACAAAAATATAAACCAACATACAACAATTTCAAAAGATTCTACTGAGTTACAATTCATCTAACTCAATAATAAAAAATGACGTAGGCCATGGAAGAACTGGAACATTTTCAGCTTCTAGGAATTGTGTACAGATCCTTGCGACAAGGGCCGTGCATTATCATGCTGAAACATGAGGTGATGGCAGCTGATGAACGGCACAACAATGGGCCATAGGATATCTCTGTGCATTTAAATTGCCATCAATAAAATGTTATTGCGCTCTTTGTCCTTAGCTTATGCCTTCCCATACCATAACCCCACCACCACCATGGAGCACTCTGTTCACAACATTGACATCAGCAAACCGCTCACCCACACAATGCCATACACGCTGTCTGCCATCTGCACGGTACAGTTGAAACCGGGATTCATCTGGGAAGAGCACCCTTCTCCAGCGTTCCAGTGGCCATTGAGGGTGAACATTTGCCAACTGAAGATGATTACGACGCTGAACTGCAGTTAGATCAAGACCCTGATGAGAACTACGAGCACGCAGATGAGCTTCTCTGAGACGGTTTCTGACAGTTTGTGCAGAAATTCTTCAGTTGTGCAAACCCACAGTTTCATCAGCTGTCCAGGGGGCTGGTCTCTGATGATCCAGCAGGTGAAGAAGCCGGATGTAGAGGTCCTGGGCTGGCATAGTTACGCGTGGTCTGCGGTTGTGAGGCCGGTTGGATGTACTGCCAAATTCTCTAAAACAACGTTGGGGGTGGCTTATGGTAGAGAAATGAACATTAAATCATCTGGCAACAACTCTGGTGGACATTCCTGCAGTCAACATGCCAATGGCACACTCCCTAATAACTTGAGACATCTGTGGCATTGTGTAGTTTATCAAAACTGCACATTTTAGAGTGGCCTTTTATTGTCCCCAGCACAAGGTGCACCTGTGTAATGATCATGCTGTATAATAAGCTTCTTGATATGCCATGGATTGTCATGGCAAAGGAGACATTTTCACTAACAGGGATGTAAACACATATGTGCACCAAATTAAAGAAATAAGCTTTTTTGTGCGTATGGAAAATTTCTGAGATCTTTTATTTCAGCTCATGATACTTGGGACCAACACTTTACATGTTGCGTTTATATTTTTGTTCAGTGTATTATATAGCACTGAATGGCTTACACATGAAGGCCTGGGGAAGCAGCAGAATCAGGGTCTGTGTAGTTAGCATGATGTTGGCATGCATTAGCCTCCTCATACATCATGTAGAGGTCAAAGTTTTTTTAAATGTTATGATTTTTTTGTTCACCGTATTTAACCAGGTAAGCTAGTTGAGAACATGATCTCATTTACAACTGCGACCTGGCCAAGATAAAGCAAACCACTGCGACACAAACAACAACACAGAGTTACACATGGAATAAACAAGCATACAGTCAATAACACAATAGAAAAAAAAGAATGTTTATATACAGGATGTGCAAATGGCGTGAGGAGGTAAGGCAATAAATAGGCCATAGTAGCGAAATAATTACAATTAAGCAGATGATGTGCAAGTAGAAGTACTGGTGTGCAAAAGAGCAGAAAAGTAAATAAAAACAATATGGGGATGAGGTAGGTAGATTGGGTGGGCTGTTTACAGATGGGCTATGTACAGCTGCAGCGATCAGTTAGCTGCTCAAATAGCTGATGTTTAAAGTTAGTGAGAGAAATATAAGTCTCCAGCTTCAGCGATTTTTGCAATTCGTTCCAGTCATTGGCAGCAGAGAACTGGAAGGAAAGGCGGCCAAAGAAGGTGTTGACTTTAGGGACGACCAGTGAGATATACCTGCTGGAACGCGTGCTACAGGTGGGTGTTGTTATCGTGACCAGTGAGCTGAGATAAGGCGGAGCTTTATCTAGCATAGACTTATAGATGTCCTGGAGCCAGTGGGTCTGGCGACAAATATGTAGCGAGGGCCAGCCGATTAGAGCATTACAGGTCACAGTTGTGGATGGTATAAGGGGCTTTGGTGACAAAACGGATGGCACTGTGATAGACTGCATCCAGTTTGCTGAGTAGGGTGTTGGGTATTGAGTAGAGTAAGGGTCAGGCGTAAGCAGAGTGAAGAACCACTCAGTTGAGAGGGGGTATGTAAGGTCAGGCTGCCAAGCACTAGGGCTTATGTCCAAATGGCACCCTACTCCCTATATAGTGTACTGCTTTTGACGAGAGCCCTATTTGCCATGGTCAAAAGTCATGCACTACATAGGGAATAGGGTGCCAGTTGGGACACATTAGTGCTGTATCGTGTTATGTGTCATGCCACAACATGCAGCCAGGAGACTAGGGAAATGAACACAGCCCGACTGGACAAAGGACAGTGAGATAACTAAAAGTCTTATCCAGTGCAAAAACAACAGCTGTGCGAATTCCCTGTGGATTCTGTTTGGCTCTGGTCCCCTAGCAATTATCACACACACCACACACATATGCTAGATAAACAGCTGTAAGATGGCAGTAAAGTAAAGAAAAGGGAGCTCACCTCTGCATGATCCAAATTTCAACTTCATAATGTAAGGGGGGAATCACATGCAGCAGAAACGGTCAAATCCCAATGCACACAACTTAGTCAAGCAAGTCCTTCCTAAGAACTTAACCAGATAGCCAATCAAAGAGACCTAAAAAGACAATAATTAACGTTGTATATGAAAAGTAAGCCAAGCGAAAGCAAGCAGCCCATCTGAATGATACATTAGCATCTCTTTAAGTCAATGTCTTAGGAGGACAAAAGGAGGGAGCAGTTAGGCATTGTATCAGAAGGAGGGGGAGTAGAGGGCTGAGGAGAGGGGGTGTTGGTGCTGGTTTTAGGCTGTATAGGAGCCAGGCATTCCAGTGGGGTCAGACTTGGGGTTTGGGAGTATTAAAGAGGGAGATGAGGTGTGATGAAGAAGGGTGGTCCCAGTAATTAAAGCAAAGAAAGGGGGATACATCCCCCATAAATCCCCCTAATCCTTTGTTCCCCTTCTTCAGGTGCACAGGACCAGAAAGAATCCGCTACCACCACAGTGACATGGGATGCATCCCAAATGGCAGCATATTCCCTCTATAGCGCACTACTTCTGACCAGTGCCATATAGGATCGGGATATGGAAAAGCAGGAAGCCATTTCTCCTCTGGAGGTAACGAAGAAAGAGTTTGGTCTACCATGATAGTCCATAGGCTACACTGTCAACAATTTCCATACATTCAAGTCATTACAAGTGTTGAAATTTGTTTCTGCCTTTGAAAGGAGTTGAAAATGTACTTGTACAGTGCCTTGCAAGATCAATGATATAAAGTATTCGGCCCCCTTGAACTTTGCGACCATTTTTTGCCACATTTCAGGCTTCAAACATCAAGATATAAAACTGTATTTTTTTGTGAAGAATCAACAACAAGTGGGACACAATCATGAAGTGGAACGACATTTATTGGATATTTCAAACTTTTTTAACAAATCAAAAACTGAAAAATTGGGCGTGCAAAATTATTCAGCCCCTTTACTTTCAGCGCAGCAAACTCTCTCCAGAAGTTCAGTGAGGATCTCTGAATGATCCAATGTTGACCTAAATGACTAATGATGATAAATACAATCCACCTGTGTGTAATCAAGTCTCCGTATAATTGCACCTGCACTGTGATAGTCTCAGAGGTCTGTTAAAAGCGCAGAGAGCATCATGAAGAACAAGGAACACACCAGGCAGGTCCGAGATACTGTTGTGAAGAAGTTTAAAGCCGGATTTGGTTACAAAAAGATTTCCCAAGCTTTAAACATCCCAAGGAGCACTGTGCAAGCGATAATATTGAAATGGAGGGAGTATCAGACCACTGCAAATCTAACAAGACCTGGCCGTCCCTCTAAACTTTCAGCTCATACAAGGAGAAGACTGATCAGAGATGCAGCCAAGAGGCCCATGATCACTCTGGATGAACTGCAGAGATCTACAGCTGAGGTGGGAGACTCTGTCCATAGGACAACAATCAGTTGTATATTGCACAAATCTGGCCTTCATGGAAGAGTGGCAAGAAGAAAGCCATTTCTTAAAGATATCCATAAAAAGTGTCGTTTAAAGTTTGCCACAAGCCACCTGGGAGACACACCAAACATGTGGAAGAAGGTGCTCTGGTCAGATGAAACCAAAATTGAACTTTTTGGCAACAATGCAAAACGTTATGTTTGGCGTAAAAGCAACACAGCTCATCACCCTGAACACACTATCCCCACTGTCAAACATGGTGGTGGCAGCATCATGGTTTGGGCCTGCTTTTCTTCAGCAGGGACAGGGAAGATGGTTAAAATTGATGGGAAGATGGATGGAGCCAAATACAGGACCATTCTGGAAGAACCTGATGGAGTCTGCAAAAGACCTGAGACTGGGATGGAGATTTGTCTTCCAACAAGACAATGATCCAAAACATAAAGCAAAATCTACAATGGCATGGTTCAAAAATAAACATATCCAGGTGTTAGAATGGCCAAGTCAAAGTCCAGACCTGAATCCAATCGAGAATCTGTGGAAAGAACTGAAAACTGCTGTTCACAAATGCTCTCCATCCAACCTCACTGAGCTCGAGCTGTTTTGCAAGGAGGAATGGGAAAAAATTTCAGTCTCTCGATGTGCAAAACTGATAGAGACATACCCCAAGCGACTTACAGCTGTAATCGCAGCAAAAGGTGGCGCTACAAAGTATTAACTTAAGGGGGCTGAATAATTTTGCACGCCCAATTTTTCAGTTTTTGATTTGTTAAAAAAGTTTGAAATATCCAATATATGTCGTTCCACTTCATGATTGTGTCCCACTTGTTGTTGATTCTTCACAAAAAAATACCGTTTTATATCTTTATGTTTGAAGCCTGAAATGTGGCAAAAGGTCGCAAAGTTCAAGGGGGCCGAATACTTTCGCAAGGCACTGTATGTTCCAGACCTGGTTTCAAATAGCATGAAATTGTTTAAAACACTGCGAATGTGCTTGATTGAGCTTTCCTGGCTTAATGGACCAAACTGAATAGTCAAAAAACCGCAAACCACTTGGCACACAAATCGTTTTTGAACTCAGGTCTGATATGTTCTACCATAACAGCAAAGCAAGACTAGTTTATTCCACTATTCACCTCTTCCTCCATCACTCCCACTGTAGAAAAAGCCCATGGAGTTGGTGGAATAATCCTGATAAAGCTGTTTTTGGTAAGTATAAACCCTTCCAGGTCTACTGATGGAAGAACAGCAAAGGTAAGTGAATATTTATGTGTTTATTATGGGTTTCTGTGGACTGAAGTAGAGGAGCCAAAATGCTAATTCCTGAGCGCCGGCTCATATTATAGCCTATTGAAAAATCTGTAACGTTAAAAATAAATGTAACACAGCGATTGCATTTAGAAGAAGTGTATCTTTCTATATATATGTAGAACATGCATATTTAGTGTAAGTTTATGTTGTGTATTCCATGTTAGCTGACGGCATATGCTGGAGCTATCGTCATTTCTCCGGACATTTGAGTAGCATTTTTTTGAACATGCCGTCATTGTAAACAGATTTATGGATATATATAGCATATTATTGAAAAAAAAAATATGTACTGTGTAACATGTTATATTACTGTCATCTGATGAAGATTTCAAAAGGTTAGTGAAATTATTTTTATTTTAATCCTGCGTTTGGTGATTGCTTATTTTGTTGAATTTGGCTATGGAAATTAGCTTGGTCTTCGGTGTGTCTTCGGTGGTGGTTTGACATAAATATGTGCTATGTTTTCGTCGTAAAACATTTTAGAAATCTGACTTGCTGGCTAGATAAACAAGTTGTTTATCTTTCATTTGAGCTATTGGACTTGTTAATGTGTGGAGGTTAAATATTTTTAAGAATATTTTTTGCATTCCATGCGCCACATTCCAGCTGACTGTGGGAGGGCTGGTTCCCAGTTGGGAACCAAGATCCTCAACAGGTTTTAACCTCTTGAAGCTAGGGGGCACTATTTTTATGTTTGGAAAAATACATTCCCAAAGTAAACGGCCTATTTCTCAGAACCAGATGCTAGAATATGCATATGATTGACAGATTAGGATAGAAAACACTCTAAAGTTTCCAAAACTGTCAAAATATTGTCTGTGAGTATAACAGAACTGATATTGCAGGCGAAACCCTGGAAAATCCAATCAGGAAGTGCCTCTTATTTTGAAACCCTTCTGTTCCTATGCATGCCTATCCTCCGTTTAAAGGGATATCAACCAGATTCCTTTTTCTCTGGCTTCCCTAAGGTGCCAGTCTTTAGACATAGTTTCAGGCTTTTATTTTGAAAGCGTGAAAGAGCGTGAAAGATCACATTGCGTAAGTGGATAGGTGGGGGCTCTCAGAGTGAGTTTTTGCGCTACAGAGTAAAGCCGCCATTGTTCCTCCCGCTGTTATTGAAAAACCTACACACATTGTTGATATATTTTAAAAACAACCTGAGGAATGATTATAAAAAACGTTTGACATGTTTCTGTGGACATTATGAAGACTATTTGGAATTTCTGTCTGCGTTGCCGTGACCGCTCTTTCCTGTGGATTCTGAACATAACGTGACAAACAAACGTCGGTATTTTGGGTATAAAAATAATCTTTATGGAACAAAAGGAACATTTGTTGTGTAACTGGGAGTCTCGTGAGTGAAAACATCCGAAGATCATCAAAGGTAAACAGTTAATGAACTGGATTGTTGACTTCCCTAATTATGTTAATCATGAATGATTGTTATGATATGATCTTTGGGATGAGGAATTTGATCAGATACATGTTATTTGTTTCCTTTGTGATGCAGCACAGGCTACTCAGTAAATATACCACTTTATGGTTAAAGGAATTCCTGCCTCAGTCTTATCCATTCATCTGTCACCTGACACGTGACCACCTGTTCACCTTCACTGCCAGTCATCCTACCTGTCCAGCTACCCACACAGATTCCACTAATCTTTCAATGGTCGTTCGAGCCAGATGATGACTGAACCAAAGACAGGTGAAAAGGAAATGGAGGCGGAGAGGGAAGAATTGTCTCCACTGGAAAGAAGAAGAGAGGAGGAGAGAGCAGCTGAGGGAAAGATCTTGGAACAAAGGAAATATCCAGGAGCTAAGCCTAAAGCAACAAAGGCTTCATCCTCAACCACCAGCAGCACCAGAAGAACCAGTCAAGCACCTGGTTATCTTAAGGATTACGTGGTCAAGTTTCCGACATCAAAGGGAAAGCCCACCAGAGGTCAAAGTGGTGATGGATCAACTACGTTTCAGCCATCAACCATCCCCTTTGAGCCAAGGACCGGAAACTGCTTTGGAGCAGGAAAGTGGTCTACAGGAAGAACCCATCGAGGTGACTCCCACAGCACAGGTCGACCGGCTTCCTGAGGCAGGCTCCGCTCACCCCTTTACTAATGGGAAATTGTCGAGGCACTCTAGACGGAGTGGGAGTTCGACCAGTGGATACCCCTTTGGAATTGGCCATGGCAGCCTCCATTCACTAGCCCTCAGCGATTCACAGACCGCTGTCCTACAAGAGGATGAAACTATTAGCTTTGGAGGAAATTGAGCGTCAGATTGAGGAGGAACGACAGGCTGACGAACGATGTCACCAATTGGATGTGCAGGCCCGTAGAGCTCTACAGGAACGGGAATTCATTTCCAAGGACCTGGCACAGCAGCGATGGCACCGTCAAGCCAGAAGGGAATTGGAGGAGGCACGGATGGTCTCATCTTTCCTGGAGAGGAACGAACAGGGAGTTGACCTGACCATCCCTCCACATGAACCTGACCTGTCTACATTTTTTTCCCAATCTGCCCCTCTGGTACCGCATGGCACATAGTCCCCGGAGGCTCCGGGGTCAACAGCCAACGCGAAGCACGGGGGACAGGTCGCTCCACCAACGCCTTCTATGCCAGTGACACAAGTTAGCATTCCTCCATATGGACAAAGCATCACTCCTTCACCTTTCCGCCAATTACCAACCACTGCAAATCGTTCCTCTCATCCAGGGCCAGGCCAGTCCTCAAACATCAGGTGGGAGGGCTCTCACCCAATTCCGGCTGCCACCATTGGAGGGTCTGGGACAGTAGGGGACCGGCCCAATGAGGCCACAGTGGGCTCATCAGAAGTCCTGGGTTTATCCTTCACGCAACCAGAAGAGGGAGCGAACATTATGAAACTACTAGTAGCCTCAGCCTATGGAATTCCCAGACCCAAACTGCCATACTTTGAGAGTGGAAAGGAGCGTGAATTTGTCCTTTTGGAAATGGCAATGGAGAGCCTACTGGGTATTCACAGTCATCTGTCAGAACGCTACAAATACCAAGTACAAATGGATCATTTGCGGTTTCCAGGCTGGCCCAATCCTTTATGCACTCCGCTACACCATACACTGCCGCTCTCCAGGCCCTGAAGGCCAGATATGTTGAGCCACGCCAGCTAGTCCAGAATGAACTAAACAACATCCGGAACACGTCTCCAATTAAAATGGGAGACCATGCTGTCTTCCAAGAGTTCTCCCTGGCTGTCCAATCCCTGACCTCGATGCTCCAATCCGTTGAAGGAGAAGACGGGAACGAGCTGAAATGTGGCTCCCACGTGGACAGGCTTCTTAGCAAACTTCCAGGGTACCTCAGAGACAGTTTCATTGAACATTGTTTGAATAAGGGCATCCTGAAAGAGGGCTCGAGAAGCACCTATGCTCTCAGAGACCTGGCCACATGTTTGGAGGTGAAGGCAAAGGCGAAGAGCATCGCTCACCAGGCCACAATCTCAGCCATAGCCACCGGGGGAAGGAAAGAGTTTGAACGCCAGGAGGGACAGAAAAGGCCAAATCCCACTACCATATACTTAAATAATGAAGCCGGGGAGGAACCCGGGAAGAAGACCCCTCTCAAGAGCAAGAACATCTAATTCCAGCCTTACAGCCCATATTGCAATAGTAAGGAGCACTTCCTTGGCTCATGCCCCAGGGGCATCCAAAATGGCAGCCTTCAAACTCAACCTCAATTGAAGGCCTAGATCACTTCAGGCGAGCGATGCTACAAGTGTGCCCGTAGCCATAAGGCAGAGATCTGCACATTGAGGAAACCCTGCAATCGCTGTAAGGAAATCCATCTCACCGTGTTGCATGATGTAATTCCCCAAGCACAGAAGGAGCAGAGTTTGCTCATGGTAGGAGCTGCAAAGGAGCTATACCTCAACCAGCAGAACCGGTCTCAAAGGGTCATGTTGAAGGTGGTCAAGGTCACTCTGCAAAGTGAAGGGAGAAGCATTGATACATTCGCCGTTCTAGATGATGGGTCAGAAAGAACAATCATTCTCACGGTGGCCACCCGTCACCTTAACATGGAGGGGACCCCCGAGACCCTTAGTCTCAGAACAGTGCGACATGATGTTATCCAAATGAAAGGCCCTGCTGTGACCTTTAGCATTTCACCTTCAGGAAATAGGGACGTGGCCTATAACATCACCAATGCCTTCACGGCAGATGGATTGAATCTCGCAGAGCACTCCTGTCCGGTAAGTGTTCTACAGAAACAATATCCTCATCTATGAGGATTGCCTCTTCCTAACCTGGCCAGAGTAGCGCCACTTATCCTGATTGGGTCAGACCACCGACATCTCGTCACCCCGACTGAGCCTATATGAGCTGGACCAGAAGGAGGGCCCATTGCTGTCCATACATCCTTGGGTTGGGCTGTGCAAGGTCCAGCCCATCTATTTCTCTCCACCCAAGCTGTACAGTCACAGCAAGTCCTCTTCACCAGAAGCAATCCAGATCCATCCCCCTGTGCAGTCACTGACCTCCTTCGGAATGTTGAGATGCTCTGGAAGTTGGACACTTTCTCCGACCGGAAGCTACAGGAGGTCACTCGCTCGAAATATGACTCCTATGCATTAGACCTCCTGGAGAAGAGCACCCACTACCACTGAAATGGATGGCATTCACAGGTATGCGACCCCACTGCTACGGGTGCCCAACCATCATCCTCTGGCAACCACGACACGGGCTGTAATCCCACTACTGCGTGGAACGGAGCGACGCCCGGTGAAGAATCCTGAGCTTGCAGAAGTTCATAACCGAGAGATTCATAACCTTGTGAAGGCAGGCTATGTCACAAAAGTGACAGCTCATGAAGAGGGAAACCCAAATGGCAAATCCTGCTATCTCCCTCACTATGTTATCCAGCAACATGGTGGGAGGTATAGACTTGTCTTCAACTGTTCATTCCAAGCTGCTGGTCAAAGCCTGAATGACTGTCTACTCCCCGGACCAACCTTAGGTCCTTCCTTGCTCGGTGTCCTTCTCAGGTTCCGGCAGCACTCTACAGCCATTAGTGGAGACATTAAAGCCATGTTTCATCAGATTCGACTGCTGCCTTCTGACACCACACTGCTCCGTTTCATATGGCGAGATATGGAACGAGATGCAGAGCCCACAATCTATGAATGGCAGGTACTCCCATTTGGCACCACAGGCAGTCCTTGCTGTGCCATATACGCTGTGCAGAGACACGCACGGGAGCATCCAGACAGTGACCCAGAAGAATTGGATTCAGTGGAAAATGCCTTCTATGTGGATAACTGCTTACAGAGCGTCCCATCCACGGCTGAAGCGAAAGCACTCCTTGATAAAGTACAGAATCTCCTGTCCAAAGGGGGATTGAGGTCCGACAGTGGGCTAGTAACAGAGCAGAGGTTATCCAGCACCTCTCGCCACAAGCTAGGCCCAGTAGCAGTGAACTATGGCTAACACAGTCTGGTGGTAACCCAGAAGAGCCCACTCTAGGACTGAGGTGGAGCTGCATACCGGATACTCTGGGGTATAAGCCCCGCTCATCCTTGAGTACCGAAACCCCCACCATCTATCGGACCCTGGCCAGTCAATACGATCCCCTTGGGTATATCTTGCCATACACAACCCGGGCCAAAGTCTTAGTCCAGGACCTGTGGCAGACCAAGAGAGACTGGGATGAACCGATCCACACGGCTGACCTAGTGGAACAATGGATCTGTTGGGAAACAGAGTTATCAGAGCTCTCTGAAGTCCAAAGGCCAAGATGTTATGTACCACCCTGTGCTGACCAACTGGGATCATGCCTGGAACTGCATGTGTTCTGTGACGCTTCGGAGCGAGCTTATGGGGCTGTTTCCTATCTAAGAGTGGAGGATAAGGCAGGCCACACCCATGTCTCCTTTGTCATGGCCAGGTCCAGGGTCGCACCCAAGAAGCAGTTGTCAATGCCTAGGCTGGAGCTAGTGCCCCCCTTTCTGGAGCCCAGTTGGCCTCTACCTTGCGAGCCGAGCTTACCTTGCCAATCATCTACTGGGTCATCTACTGGAGTGATTTGACCACTGTATTGACCTGGCTCAAGTCGGAGTCCTACAGGTATAAGGTGTTCGTCGGAACTCGCAAAGCGGAAATCCAAGACCTAACAGAAGTCCAGGACTGGAGGTATGTTGATAGCATAAACAATCCTGCTGATGAGATTGCTGGCTCCAAGGAACAACCCCAAGGAACTGGCTCAACCCCATCGCTGGAGCTTGGGACCACCGTTCTTGTCCCAACCAGAGAACGAGTGGCCGACAGCCCCCAGGTGTGCGGCCCCTCCGCAACCAACTGAAGCTCATGAGTTAAGGAAGTCCGCCCAATGCTACAGCATCTCTACGGAACCAACAACAGCTCTCCCTGACCTAGCACAATCCCAAACACTGCCGGATCTGATCGCCGCCACAAACCAGACCTCAGATGGGGTGGCTTCAATACCCACCCCCCTCGTGGCAGAGACACTACTCCTCCAGCAAGCACAAGCAGTTAGCTTCCCGGAGGAGTTGAAAGCCGGTAGGGAAGATGCTAAGGAGAGCCGTCTTCTCTCTCTCGCCCCAGAATATGATCAAATCCTTGGAGTGATCAGAGTTGGAGGGAGGCAGCGCCAAGCAGAAGTTTTGAACCCCGATGCTATCCACCCAATTATCCTTGACTCCAGACACCCTCTTACCAGGCTCTTCATTAAGCGTTATGATGAGAGGCTTCTCCACCCAGGGCCAGAGAGGGTCTATGGGGAGATGAGGCAGAAGTACTGGGTAATTGGAGAACGAGGAGCTATTCGTAAGCACCAATACGCCTGCGTAGAATGTCAGAGATGGCGGGCCGGAGCCACGGTGACCAAAATGGCAGATTTACCCCCTGCTCGCTTGCACCTCCTTAAACCACCCTTCTTGTCAACAGGAGTAGATTGTTTTGGCCCCTTGATGATCAAGCTAGGTCATCATGTGGAAAAGCGCTAGGGCATTCTATTAAAGTGTTTGACAACTAGATATGTCCACCTGGACCTACTGGAGAGTTTGGATACTGAAGCCTTCCTCATGGCCCTACGGCGGTTTATCTCCCGACGGGGGAAACCCTATGAGATCCTGGCTGACAGAGGTACGAACTTCAAGGCAGGAGAAGCCAGGTTGGAGGAAGCTTTCCAAGCCATGGAACCCAGCCTCCAGGATCAGCTGATGGACCGAACAAATCTCATTCAAATGTAACCCTCCAGGAGCTCCTCATTTTGGAGGAACATGGGAGCGAGAGATCAAATCTGTTAAGACGGCCTTACGAGTCGTCCTAGGGGACCAAACTGTCACTGAAACTGTCTTTAGGACCGTCCTGATAGAGATGGAAGGGATACAGAACTCCAAACCCTTGTGATATCTCTCTGCAGACATCGCTGATGACGATCCGGTTACACCGAATATGCTCTTGATGGGACACCGAGATGCGTCACTTCCTCAAGCCATGTATGCTGATACCAACCTCGTTGGCAGACGCCGGTGGCGACACAGCCAGATCTTAGCTGACCATTTTTGGGCCCAATTTATTCGGAATTACCTACCAAGTCTACAGCGCAGAGGGAAATGGCAGAGATAAATGGAGTGTGGAGTGTGGAATTTACCAAATTTCCGGGGTGGCTGTAGAAAAGGCCCATGGAGTTGGTGGAATAATCCTTTAATTCATTGCCACTTACTCAGCTGGGCCAGGGGCGCTTTTATTAGGTCAGGTGGAAATGTCCGACAGATCTCAACTCCATAAAAGGAGGAAATTGCCATCGCCTGATCTCGCTGCTTTCTCTTCCTTAACTCCGTCTGATCCAGAAGTTCTGTGCGTCCATGAATCCACATAAATCCACCGACTCTGTTACCTTTCATCTAAACCATCTGTGGCGATCGGGGGAGTGGGCCATCAGTTATTGCTTATAGTTATTACCGCGGAGCGCGGCTTGGAGAGCACGCTTCAAACATATTGTGTAATGTGAATTGTCAATGATCATGGCCCTACGGATCCTCATAGGCCAATTATGCAATCGATATGGTTAACATGTAATGAAATTAATTACATGTAAACATGAAGACACTTGAAAGGGTGAAATGAGAAACGTCATTGCTTGCTAACTGATCGACTTTGATTCCAAACTAATGGGGATTATAGATCGAATAACCATTCACTGTTTGTATTCTTTCATGATTTATGATAAATAGTTACGAGCCTAAATGACTCACGGATGATTACTATTGACTTCTTAATGAACTGGATTGTTGACTTCCCTAATTATGTTAATCATGAATGATTGTTATGATATGATTTTTGGGATGAGGAATTTGATCAGATACATGTTATTTGTTTCCTTTGTGATGTAGCACAGACTACTCAGTAAATATACCACTTTATGGTTAAAGGAATTCCTGCCTCAGTCTCATCCATTCCTCTGTCACCTGACACGTGACCACCTGTTCACCTTCACTGTCAGTCATCCTACCTGTCCAGCTACCCACACAGATTCCACTAATCTTTCACTCACCCTCTGTATCAGACTGAATGTTAGTGCAGATTAAACAGAGGATTCATGGACTTTAACATGGTGATCATTATGGGATATGACAGGTCAGGAGCCTGCACTAATTTAGATATTTTTTTTTTTACTAAGAGCTGCTGAGCTAACCACTCTTTTCACCCGGTCTAGTGCCTACCCCACTTTTTACTGAGGCTGTCCTAATATGGACACTGTACAGAGGTACTGTAATGACCCACTGCCCTTCATCCCTATACTCTCTATGCGTAGGACATTGCCACCTGGTGGATTGGGGAGTAGTAGAATCTGTGGAATCTGTGTTTGGTAGGCTGTGTGTTACAAGATCACTCATAAGAGCAACCACATCTCACAGAGCAACCACATCCAGTGCCTTGGAAACATCAAGCACACTCCATTCCTGATTCACTTGCCTAAAGCGGCGGATTCACATAATGTATGTAGACACATACGCAGACCCACGCACACACGGACATACACACACACACTCAGTAAACTGGCCTCAGGCTTCAGTCGGAACATTCACATGAGAAGTGATGGTAACGAAGAGCACAACGAAAGGGGTGACATGCTAATTACAGGGTCCTTCAGGGCATTGTATTCCTGCTGTTTCATTCCAGAATATCATAACAGTATAACAATGATTACATGATGAGATTTTCAGATGAAAAAGCAACCGGAGCACTAGCGTGCGCACTAGCGTCCGCTTATACCTGGAGCTGGCCCTGTGCGGAGTCTCAATTTTCTGTTGAGAAGTAGAATACACAAGGGGCAATTTCACAATTGTGTTGTGATTCAGCAGTTTCTCTTTTTCTCTTGTTACTGACAGTCACTCAATCAGCCATGCAAGCCAACATTTTTTTTAAAGCCTAGCCAGCTATCTAAACTTGTAGTAATCATGGCCGAATACCGAGCGGGGACGCAGGACATGTGCCCAGGGGCCCTGACCTCCAGGGGGTCCCCATTGATTTCGTTATGCAGATATCATTAACATGGCATAACTCCTGGCAAATTGAGTAAAATTGCATGACATTTGTTATAAAATTGTTAAACTTCTCTACTCCCCATGGCATCAGCCATGGCGTTTTTCCCAGGGTGTTAGGGCCCCCAAAATGCTAGGGCTGGCCCTACGTGCGCTGTGACGCACATAGGCACATACAGGCACACATGGCTTTGCACTTCATATTAAACTTAAGAAAGGCCATTACAGATTTGAAAAATGCTGTCAAGACTCAACAATGACCTGTTACATTAATGACTCTCCATAATGGTACGGTCATGACCTGTTACAGTAACGACTCGCAATAATGTTACGGTAATGACCTGTTACAGTAATGACTCAATGTCACGGTAAGTGCCAGCCTTCACACTGCTGTCTGATTATGTTTCTCCTACATGACTTTGACCCATTCCCTCTCATCTGAATATATTGTCTTTCATCCCCCTTTCTTAAATCAACAAAAGGCCCGTCCTCCATTGCTTTTTTACATGGTTTTTACATATCATTAAACATCATAAGCTACTGTACATACCAAATGGCACCTTAGGGCCATATAGCTCTGGTATTTGTTTTTACACTATATAGGGAATAGGGTGCCATTTCAGACATATTCATTCAGTAGCATCTCATGAAAGGCATGAATTCTACATGTAAACTTTATTTATTTACATTGACATTTTAGTCATTTAGCAGACGCTCTTATCCAGAGAGACTTTTCTGATGCTGTCACTTTCTTCCTGAGGAAGAGGAGAGGGGAGGAAGAATGAGAAATAAAGTTCTGCCAAATTTCATTAATCATAGAAATTGATCAAAAAGGAAGAAGAGAGAATGCCAATTTGACCTTGCTTGCCTGGTGAACAACACGACTGTTGTTTTGATTTATTTTGGAATTAATCTCAGAGATTGTGAGACTGCCGACCTTGGGTTTGACTCATTCCAAATGGAATAATAATGTCAGGGTAATGAGCAGCCTCGTCTTCTAACGCAAGTACACAAACCATCGGTATTTCTCTGTTTGATCCCTTCCTCCTCTCAATTGTTTATCTAATTTTCTTTTATTAGGTATTGGAATATATTGTGCTAATCGGACTTGATTACACATGTTTTTGCAGTGTTAACAGTCCTTATTCCCTTTCAGGTGCTGTCAATGACCAAGGAATATAATCTAGTACACTCTTAAAAATAAAGGCTCAAGGTTGGAACCAAATAAGGTTCTTCAGAGATGCCATGTGGGAACCTTTTTTCTTTTCTTTGAAGAATCATACAACAATCCAAGTAGAAACACAAAACAGAAATGTTTCCGGCCCTCCAAGACCAGTGTGTTGATACTGATGATTTGCCATTACAGATGATTTGTTTACATAGCAGTTTACGATAAATAACGTGGCAGGTAAGGTGAATTAACGTAGCAGGTTAGGAAAATGTTAGGCTGTTAATGTTATGGTTAGGCTTAGATACAATGCTACAGTTGTCAAAAACTGTTGTCCCAAACACGACGACTGGATGGCGCTGTAGGCCTACTCTATCTGGCCACAAAAAAAAAACGTAAACAACCATCTGTGGCGACAAATAATCCGTTTCATAACACCGGAATTGAATAGCCCTGCTGTAAGGTGTTGAACATTATTTGCATATTTCCCAGGGTGCCTATTCGAGTTAATTTTACCACCCATAACTGTGTTTGCTATTGACAGACAGTGGTTGTATTGATTCATTTTTGGTCCTGTGGTCTTCACCAAGTGAGATTCTAAGTGAATATGTTGTCATTAAAATTAAATTCTTTTGAGGGCCTAGTTGCGGCTCAATTTGACCCATTTCCACTTTTTGAGTTGTCTAAAATACTAATTAATCCCTTTTTTTTTTATCCATTAAATTAAATGACTTTTCCTCATTTAGGGTCATGAACCTAACTTCAAAATGTGGACACACTGATGTGTAGATTTTTAATACAGTTTGCGCTGTTCTGTGAAGGGACTAGTACAACAGTTTTCAGCTGTGCTAACATAATTGCAAAAGGGTTTTAAAATTTTTAAAATGATAAACTTGAATTAGCTAACCCAACGTGCCATTGGAATACAGGACGGATGGTTGCTGATAATGGGCCTCTGTACGCCTATGCAGATATTCCATTAAAAAACAGCCGTTTCCAGCTACGATAGTCATTTACAATATTAACAATGTCTACACTGTATTTCTGATCAATTTGATATTTTAAATGGCCAGAAAATGTGCTTTTCGTTCAAAAACGGACATTTCTAAGTGACCCCAAACTTTTGAACGGCGGTGTATTTGTTGCTTAATTAATCAGTCAATGTACATGCAAAAACATAGATATTGAAACAGAGAATTCCCCCAAAATCTAGCTTCAATGAGCATGCTGGGAAATATGACACTGTAATGATGGCTGTGGTTTTGGTTCAACTCTGATTATTAACACCAACACTTGGGTTATTTTATACCACATTTCAAGATCGTTTTAGAATTCTGAAGAACTGTAGATTCCAGGTCAAAACCCCCCACTTAAGGTTCTTTATCAGGCTAAAGTTCTCCAAGGAACCTTAAGAGCTGAGGAAGAACCATTTAAGAACCTTTTTTCAGTGTATGCATTTCTCATAAAAAGTCCAGTGAGAGAGTTAAAGTATACTGCCATTGGTCTGGCCTAAAATAATATTTAGTGTAAGAGAAATGAGAGCCCTTTTCTCAACTATGTCCAGGCGTCAGAGCCGTTTTTGGAATGGGTCTCTGTCTCTCCATTACAGGGTTTCTTAAACAATGGGTCGAGACCCACAGGTGGATCCTGGCCAGTTCCTTTTGGGGTCATCGCTAAAGATGAGACATGGGGCCGCATTCCAAATGGCACCCTATTCCCTTTGTCAGGGCTGCCCAACCCTGTTCCTGGAAAGCTACCATCCTGTAGGGTAGTACACTACTTTTGAATATGGTTCCATTTATGACACACAACTGGTGTGGTTTTCTTGGTGGGTCCCCAGAAACTGCTCAAGGCTTTAGGAGTCACTGCTTCTCTGCACAAACTCCCGCTGATAATCAGGAAACAAGTGCAACACTTCATCAAATGCAAACACACAACTGTCAGAAGCGAGAGCAAGCTCTGCACAGTGGGAGAGTCCGGTCTCATATTGTTAGCTAGATATGAACATATCATTACCAACATCCTCATATTCACAGTGACTCCCCACGGACTCCCACTAACTTCCACTTAGCTGAGACACCATTAAAGCAATGCAATGTACAGTAGGTTGCATTCTCATACACATTCGTGGCTGAGAGCAAGAGGCACACAACAGGACTATTGTCTACAAGGCCTCTATAGCTCAGCCCAGCAGATGACTGGAGGTCCATTTAAAGAGGCCACACACACACACACACACAAAGCTTTCCCCATCCTCTCAAAACGCCCCTCTTCTGTCCCCCTCTTCTCCCCTCCTTTCCGGCACCCAATACAACAGTGGAGCTATAAATTGGACAGGGCAATTATAGCTGCTATGCACCGTGTGACAATGGTACTAAATCAGTACTTGTTGTTGTCTCTTTCTTGCGTCTCTCAAAGGTCGGCTCGTAAAGGATAGGAAGAATGCAGAGGAAACGTCATCTGAATGGAGACCAAGCCATTCTTTTTACGCCGACTGATAATGCTTTAAGTTAACTCAGTCATTTATTCACGGAAATAACATGACTGAGGTTGCATTTCAAACAACACCCTATTCCCTACATAGTAGGGTGCCACTTGGGACACAGTTAGTCCCAATGGGGACTCTCTCGCTTCTCCTTTCTTTCATCATGTGAAAGAACTAGACAATCAAAAGTCAGTTCCCAGTGTTTTCAGGCTATAATGGAGGAGAGAAAAACAAGGAGACCACTTAAGACTATTGAGATGCACCCTGAGTGACATCATGACATACCTGATGGGGACGGGGGGTCTCCAGTGCTTCTGAAGTAGACGAGAGCAGGCAGCCTGGCGAGAAAGTGATGTCATCCAGACAGATGTTCACCTTGGCGCTGTGGACCACCTTAATGGTTTATTTTCCCCAGCGGGAAATTCTGCTGTGGCAAGTCCAATAAGATAAAGACATATCGTAAACATATAACAGCAACATTCACACAAGACGGATATATATATATACAATCAAAAAATCTAAAACCAACTAAGTAGCAAGCATAGCCATAACGCTTGCCTAACATAACAATGCAACTGCACAAAAGATGCAGACAACAATAAACATAAGTCAGTTACCGGCTATGCGCATCAACCCACATGTAAAAAAAACGACACTTTACTACAGAATACTACACTACTTACTATAGAATTCTGTAGTATAGTGTAGAATACTATACTACACACTGTAGTATCCCTCGATCATGTGTGGTACGTAGTATAGAATTGTGTAGTATACTGTAGAATACTATAGTAAATAATACTGTATTATCCACAAAACAAAGTAGGAAATACCACAGTCCGTAAAACACTATATTTTTTTTAAATATAGTAAATACTGCAGTATTTATTTTGCATATACCCTGCCCATTCCCCTGCCCCATATCCCAATTTGTGCCACCCATAACTAAGAAACCGACATGCCAAGTATAGTGCATTCGTAAAGTACTGAAACCGTTTAAGTTTTTCCACAATTTGTTACGTTACAGCCTTCTTCTAAAATGTATTTTAAAAAATGTCCCTCATCACTCTTCACACAATACCGCATAATGACAAAGCAAAAACTGTTTTTTAGAAATGTTTGCTAATTTGTCGTTTGTCCTGTTGGAAGGTGAACCTTTGCCCCAGTCTAAGGTCCTGAGCGCTCTGGAGCAGGTTTTCATCAAGTGTCTGTCTGTACTTTGCACCGCTTACCTTTCCCTCGATCCTGACTAGTCTCCCAGTCCCTGCCACTAAAAAACATCCCCACAGCATGATGCTGCCACCACCATGCTTCACCGCAGGGATGGTATTGGCTAGGTGATGAGCGGTGCCTGGTTTCCTCCAGACATGGCGCTTGGCATTAAGGCCAAACATGTTCAATCTTGGTTTCATCAGACCAGAGAATCTTTCGCATGGTCAGAGTCCTTTTAGGTGCCTTTTGGCAAACTCCAAGCGAGTTGTCATGTGCCTTTTACGGAGGAGTTGCTTCAATCTGGCCACTACCATAAAGGCCTGATTGGTGGAGTGCTGCCGAGACGGTTGTCCTTCTGGAAGGTTCTGCCATCTCCACAGAGGAACTCTTGAGCTCTGTCAGAGTGACTATAGGGTTCTTGGTCACCTCCCTGACCAAGGCCCTTCTCCCCTGATTGCTCAGTTTGGCTGTCTCGGAGCTCTACGGACAATTCCTCCGACCTTATGTCTTAGTGTTTGCTCTGACATGCACTGTCAACTTTGGGACCTTATATAGACAGGTGTGTGCCTTTCCAAATTATGTCCAATTCTTTTAATTTACCACAGGTGTACTCCAATCAAGTTGTAAAAACATCTCAAGTATGATCAATGGAAACAGGATGCACCGGAGCTCAATTTCAAGTCTCATAGCAAAGGGTCTGAATACTTATGTAAATAAGGTATTTTAATTTCTAAACATTTCTAAAACCCTGTTTTCGCTTTGTCGTTATGGGGGATTGTGAGTAAATTTAATCAATTTTAGAATTTCTATGACATTTCTATGTCAAAGATAATACAACAAAAACACTACAGTACTATTTTTATTTATTTAACTAGGCAACTGAGTTAAGAACAAATTGTTATTTACCATGACAGCCTACCCCTGCCAAACCCAGATGGCACTGGGCCAAATGTGCACCACCCTATGGGACCCCCAATCACAGCCAGATGTGATTCAGCCTGGATTCGAATCAGGGACTGTGGTGATGCCTCCTGCAATGAGATGCAGTGCCTTAGACCGCTGCGCCACTCAGGAGTATACTACAGTCTGCAAAAACACTAAAGTAATTACTATAGTATATACTACTATTTTCTTACTAGAGTATTTATACTATTATCAACTGTAAATACTACAGTATACTACAGTAAATACTACAGTAAAGTCCACACAAACACTACAGTGAATCCTATAGCATTCCTGCCATAATGTACACTATAGTATTTTTTGATGTGGGAAAGGATGATCGACTGACTGATATGATTTATTTAAGTGTCATACACCTACCGGTGGCCAGCCCACATGAGCTTACAAGACACTACTAAACACAGTACCATTTTCCTACTCAAAACTAAATAACACTATTATACACAAAAACAATTATCACGGAAAGTACAGCTACCATTTAGCCACACTACACAGTTAATTCTTCCTTCTTATCCAGGCATTGTGAAGTAACTGAGCAATCTCATAGAGGACCTGTTCTGAAACTAAATTCAAGCCTATGCTCGTCCCGTAACTAAAATACCTCAGGGTTGGCACCAAGAAGAAGAAGAAAAATGTCATACAGAGGGCAATAAAGCACTATGGATTTCAATAAGATCACACAGTAGGCAAATTCTCACCTCTTTAGGAGAAGAAGAGTCTTTATAGCTAGAGGACGGGTTCCAGATCTGAGTCGTGCTGCACAAACTGACTTTTGGCTTTTTATTAGGTTCAGGCGGACATATGATTCAGAGGTGTCGTTCTCTTTGATTAGAGTGTACGTTAGAGTGTAAGTTTCGGTTTAAACCATATACTGTATCAGCTGCCCATTTTTTTTCTTGTGGATCACAAAAAAGCGTAGCCATGATTTGGTTAATACCGCGCGGTCATTTGATCTTGAATATATACTGCAAATCAGTTTCACAAAAAAAATAGATACGAATTCTCTACCACACAAATAAGAATAAGTACAGTAAACGAGATCCTAACATATGTTCATTTTGTTTAACACGGACCCCAAGGCTCTACCTGCATAATCTGCCAGTGATCTAATGCCATCCTCAATGGTCATGTGTTTATCTAAAGTGAAACCACGGTATTTATAGAGCCCAGTGTAGAATAATGGGGTTGTACCAAAACAAAAGGTGTGCACTTCTCTGCATGCCCTTGTTTCTGAAATGAACTATCTGGGTCATCTCTTGATTGTATCGCTAGTCTCATTTAGTACACCATAAATTAACAACATTTAACATATTCTGGAGATCATCTTCTGTCTCGGCAAGGAGAACGATGTCATCAGCATACAACAAGATGCTCAGGAATATATCCGCCACTTCAACAGCAAGATTAGCATGTTTGATTTCTAGATCATTAACATATATTGTAAATAAAGTAGGAGAGAATACGTCTCGCCACTTTACACCGTAAGAGGTTGGAAACCAGCCAGTCCTGAGGTTGTTGACCTGAACTGGAGCCCGATAAAGAGTTTTGAAGAATCTTCCATCAATTCCCATTATAAGTAGTCTAAAATCAAGTAGGTCTCTATTCACCCAATCGAAAGGCTTCTGAAAATAACTAAAACAGGCAAAAGTTGGTTCTCTCTTGAATTCTAGCTCGAACCACTCTGTTCATCTGCAAGCTGACCACACAGTTCTAGATAGTGGGATGGCCTGTGATTTAGAATGTAGGAATACCATTTGCATGCAGTGCTAATGGGACCTAATCCCTCTATAGTTCAATGGGATTTTAGGGTACATTTTTTGAGGATAGATTTTGAGATATCTTACATTCTGAGAACATGGCAACCATGTTAGAGAGTGGCAATAAAACGTCACTCTAAAATGTGCAGTTTTGTCACGCAACACAATGCTACAGATGTCTCAAGTTGAGGGAGCGTGCAACTGACATGCTGACAGCAGGAATGTGCACCAGAGCTGCTGCCAGAGAATTTAATGTACTTTTTTCTACCATAAGTCCAACCGGCCTCACAACCGCAGACCATGTGTAACCACGCCATCCTAGGACCTCCACATCTGGCTTTAACACCATCTGGACAGCTGATGAAACTGTGGGTTTGCACAACTAAAGAATTTCTGCACAAACTGTCAGAACCCTCTCAGGGATGCTAATCTGCATGCTAGTCGTCCTCACCAGGGCCTTGACTTGATTGCTGTTCTGCGTCATAACAGACTTCAGTGAGCAAATGCTCATCTTCGATGGCCACTGGAACGCTGGAGAAGTGTGCTCTTCAAGGATGAACACAGGTTGAACACAACACAGGGGCCCCACAAGGGTGCTTGCTCAGCACCCTCCTGTACTCCCTGTTCACCCATGACTGTGTGGCCACGCACATGTCCAACTCAATCATCACGTTTGCAGACGGCACAACAGTAGTAGGCATGATTACCAACAATGACAAGACAGCCTACAGGGAGGAGGTGAGTCAACAAAACAAAGGTGTTGATCGTGGACTTCAGGAAACAGCAGAGGGATCACACCCCTATCCACAACTAAGGGGCCGCAGTGGAGAAGGTGGATGTTCCTCGGCGTACACATCACTGACAAACTGAAATGGTCCACCCACACAGACAGTGTGGTGGTGAATGCACAACAATGTCTCGTCAACCTCAGGAGGCTGAAGATATTTGGCTTGGCACCTAAAACCCTCAAACTTTTACAGATGCACAATTGAGAGCATCTTGTCAGGCTGTATCACCACCTGGTATGGCAACTGCACCGCCCGCTATGGCAGGGCTCTCCAGATGGTGGTGCGGTCTGCCCAATGCATCATGGGGGGGACTACCTGTCCCCCCAGGACACCTACAGCACCCGATGTCACAGGAAGGCCAAAAAGATCATCAAGGACAACCACCACCTGAGTCACTGCCTGTTCACCCCGCTATCATCCAGGCAAGGTCAGTACAGGTGCATCAAAGCTGGGACCGAGAGACTGACAAACAGATTCTATCAAAGGCCATTACTAGCACCTTAGAGGATGCTGCCTATATACATCGACTTTAATCATGGAATACTAGTCACTTTAATAATGTTTACATATTTTGCATTACTCACCTCATATGTATATACGGTATTCTATTCTACTGTATTTTAGTCTATGCCACTCCGACATTTATTTATTCCTAATTCCATTCCTTTACTCTAGATGTTTGTGTATTGTGTATATTGTTGTGAAATTGTTAGATCTTACCTTTTACATATTACTGCACTGTTGGAGCTAGAAGCACAAGCATTTCGCTACACCCGCAATAACATTTGCTAAACATGGTATACCAATAAAATCTAGTTTGATTTGAGATATGTCACTCATGAGCATATTTGGGATGCTCGGGATCAACATGTGCAACAGCATGCTTCAGTTCCCGCCAATATCCAGCAACTTCACACAGCCATTGAAGAGGAGTGGGACAACATTCCACAGGTCACAATCAACAGGCTAATCAACTCTATGTGAAGGATGTGTCGCGCTGCATGTGGCAAATGATCACACCAGATACTGACTGGTTTTCTGATCCATTCCGTTACCTTTTTTTAAGGTACTGTATCTATGACCAACAGATGCACATCTGTATTCCCAGTAATTTGAAATCCATAGATTAGGGCCTAATGAATATACAGATCTTCAATAGACTGTTTTCCATATAGGAACTGTAACTCAGTAAAATCTTTGAAAATGTTGCATGTTGCGTTTATATTTTTGTTCCCCTAACTAACGGAAAACTGGACACTCAAACATTAGGAGAATATTACGTGTAACATTACAAAAACATTCTCTCTCCCTAAAAATGTTAGCTGGGATAGAAGGGTTGATAACGCCTGGGGAAAAAAAGTCAATTTTCCCATTTTCCCAAAACAATATCAGTTTGATGGTGAAGTTCTCGCTATTTTCCAATATAATTTAGTTGTGAATTTGCTTAACTTTTTGGGGGCCCAATTTGTCTCACTCCAAAACTGTTGTGGAATGTCTGTAGCTGCTCCAGTTGTAATGTCTGCCTACGACTAAATCTACGCTTCATAGACCATCTTTTATCAAATTTATGTTGACATGATTTAAATACATTTATTAACTCTTCCTTCGGCTTTTTATTTTCTTTACACTTTAGAAACGTCACCTGTGTAAATTGCTTCAAATTAATACATTTTGAATTAAGTCTGTAAATCAACAAAATGTGATATAAGTCAAGGGGTATGAATACTTTCAGAAGGCACTGTAGTTCCGTATTCCAGAATGGTTTACCAACTATCTTTCTTTCTGGAAGCATTTACAGATTTCCTGCTTGACATGAACATCCAATTCCCTATATAACACGTCACAGACTGTCATACAAGGAGTCAATGCCATCTAGAGTTTTCTGGTGTATTTCAAGTTGATCAATAAGCTCCAGCAGAGCAATACAACATATATTTGATTAAAATAAATTATCGAATAGGTTTCTGGGTCTTCGCTTGATACATACATTAGTTTGGCCTTCAGATGCAGCTGAAGTTTACATACACCTTCGCCAAATACATTTAAACTCAGTTTTTCACAATACCTGACATTTAATCCAAGTAGAAATGCCCTATCTTAGGATCACCACTTTATTTTAAGAATGTGAAATGTCAAAATAATAGTTGAGAGTGATGTATTTCAGCTTTTATTAATTTCATCACATTCCCAGTGGTTCAGAAGTGTACATACACTCAATTAGTATTTGGTCTCATTGCCGGGGCGGCAGCACAGCCTAGTGGTTAGAGCGTTGGACTAGTAACCAAAAGGTTGCAAGATTGAATCCCCGAGCTGACAAGGTACAAATCTGTCGTTCTGCCTCTGAACAAGGTAGTTAACCCACTCTTCCTAGGCCATTATTGAAAATAAGAATTTGTTGTTCTGACTTGCCTAGTTAAATAAAGGAAAAAAATATATTTTTAACTTGGGTCAAACGTTTCGGGTAGCCTTCACAAGCTTCCCACAATAAGTTGGGTAAATGTTGGCCCATTCCTCCTAACAGAGCTGGTGTAACTGAGTCAGGTTTGTAGGCCTCCTTGCTCTCACACACTTTTTCAGTTCTGCCCACAAATGTTCTATAGGATTGAGGTCAGGGCTTTCTGATGGCCACTCCAATACCTTGACTTTGTTGTCCTTAAGCCATTTTGCCACGACTTTGGAAGTATGCTTGGGGTCATTGTACATTTGGAAGACACATTTGCGACCAAGCTTTAACTTCCTGACTGATGTCTAGAGATGTTGCTTCAATATATCCACATTATTTTCCTCCCTCATGATGCCGCCTATTTTGTGAAGTGCACCAGTCCCTCCTGCAGCAAAGCACCCCCACAACATGATGCTGCCACCCCCGGTCTTCACGGTCCCCATGTGCAGTTGCAAACCTTAGTCTGGCTTTTTATGGCGGTTTTAGAGCAGTGGCTTCTTCCTTGCTGAGCTGCCTTTCAGGTTATGTCGATATAGGACTCGTTTTACTGTGGATATAGATACTTTTGTACCTGTTTCCTCCAGCATCTTCACAAGGTCCGTTGCTGTTGTTTTGGGATTGATTTTCACTTTTCGCACCAAAGTACGTTCATCTCTAGGAGACAGAACGAGTCTCCTTCCTGAGCAGTATGGCGGCTGCGTGGTCCCATGGTGTTTATAAATTGCTCCCAAGGATGAATCAGACTTATGGAGGTCTACAATAAAATTCTGAGTTCTTGGCTAATTTCTTTTCCCATGATGTCAAGCAAAGAGGCGCTGAGTTTGAAGGTAAACCTTGAAATACAGCCACAGGTACGCCTCCAATTGACTCAAATTATGTTAATTCGCCTATCTGAAGCTTCTAAAGCCATGACATCCTTTTCTGTAATTTTCCAAGCTGTTTAAAGGTACAGTCAACTTTGTGCATGTAAACTTCTGACCCACTGGAATTGCGATACAGTGAAATAATCTGTCTGTAAACAATTGTTGGAAAAATTACTTGCTTCACGCACAAAGTAGATGTCCTAACAGACTTGCCAAAACTATAGTTTGTTAACAATACATTTGTGGAGTGGTTGAAAAACGAGTTTTAATGACTCCAACCTAAGTGTATGTAAACTTCCGACTTCAACTGTATATAATTACAGACACTCAGACAAGATTGAACCCTAGCCTGAAATCTCAAGTATACTGAAGCGATCCCCAAATAAAGAGATACAGTCAACTGCCACACTTTCCGCCAACTCATCAGGAGTAAAAATGTTTAACTCAAAACATGTAGTTAAACAGTCATGGTGGGTAATGACGTAATCAACAACTGCTTTCCCTTTTGTGGAGATTGATGTGAAATGTTCTTTCCCAGGGGATAGTCTTCCATTTAGAAGCATTTTGAATCTTTTAGGAATTCCAGTAAGTTTTCACCGTGCTTATTTAACACCATATCTAAGTTGGCCCTGGGCGTAGCATCATCAACATCATGAATACAGTCTTCCAAACCAACAATGCGACTATTTAAATCTCCACAGGTGTAAACAGCATCAACCTCAGAAAAAGTATACATTTGAGCCAGCAGGTGGCTAAAGAAGGAATGAGAATCACATCCCCATGTCGAGCCCTCAGGAGACAAATTACAGGAGAAAAAAATGAAACAATACTCTATGCCGATGCTCAAATCTCAGTCCCTTTATGCTATATACTGACTTTCGGTCACATTTACTTTATAGGACTCCAGTATCTTGTTTCTAACCACAAGTACAACTCCACCAGATCATTTACTTGCTCCTACATGCTTTTTCCTATTATGTCCAAACCAAGTGTACCAATCCATTTCAATTGAATGCTGAGCTGTTAGATGTGTCTCATTCAGGGATATAATGTCAGGATTCAGCAGAAATGAATATCAATAGTCTTAGCTCGCAGTTCAAAGCCGTCCAACCATTAACGTTCCACTGAACAAAAGTAAAATGGTCGGCACTTACTGGCTGGGCAGGTGAGTCTCAGTCCTCTGCTCTCTCTCTCCTCCGTGGCTCCTGGCCCCTGCTACCAGCATCATGATCAAATGGAGGCTGTTGCATCACTCACCCACTCCCAGGGATGTAGAAGTTTATCCCGGTCAGGATCTCTGGCAGAAGAGTTCTGAAGTTCAGATCAATAAGTCGCTCCGTGTGTGAATTTGTCGACCGTAGATAGAATCTGCTGAACCTTTCGTTGTTCCTTAGCCTTCGTTTCTGCCGGAGGACAGTCATTTTCTCCTGGACAGAGCGTAGTTCCAGCTTGATCATGCCTGAGCCCCCTCTCTTTATCTCAATCTCTCCCTCTTCGAACTGTAGGCCTGCTATGATGATGGACACCTGGGGCTCGAATTTAGTGGGTGAATTTGAGACGGTCATTTTGGCTTCCATATTGTCTACTCTTGCCGCTAGGTACCTTATATCCAAGTCTAAGTTACCATGGATCTCTTTTGGTTGTTCTTTCAATCTCTGTCTTAAACACCTCTCTGTTTACACAGATCCGTTTTTGGGGGTTCACTTGCAGACTGTCAATTTCACTGTTTCTCAAAGCTTAAACTCCAAGCATATATTTTGTCATTAATCAGCTTCAGCTTGTGTAGTATTCCAGCCAAGTGAGACTTTTTCTTGTCTTTCCCTTTCCCTTTCTCACTCATGTTGTTAACGATGTTGACCTTCAACAATTGCTTTAGTTGTAAAGTATTTCTGGGAGCGATATATACTCTATTTACAAACCTTTTTGTTTGGAAAAACTTTTGGGTGAAGTACCCAGATAGGAAAAGGAGGCACACTCTGACCTGCCAGTTTACCTGGCCATAGAGATATACAGAGGGCACACCTGCCACAAGTGTCATCCATCCCCACGTGACCATAGAGTTGGGTAGAGGGCACACCTGCCACGAATGCCCTCTCCCGCATCCCCGTCACCGAGCAAGGAATCCTGTACACATACCATCGGAATCATAGCTTTTCGTTGGCGTAGCTGGCTAAGGCGATATCAAGCGGGCATTCCTGTGTTTTAGCAAAACAGATGATGAAAGATTAATGACAGGTAACATTCAGGACTTGTGAGCGAGGAAGATATACTGTTATGACGGCTGTATACTGTAGGCCGTCATTGTAAATAAGAATGTGTTCTTAACCGATTTGCCTAGTTGAATAAAGGTTATGTAAGCAAGCACAGTGACATCAGTTACACAAGATCTGCATCCCATCTGACATGATGGTAGATCATAGCACAGCAGGGCCTATGTTATAGCTGGCCCAATTAGTGATGAACAGTCTGAGAACATTTTACCATTGACAGACTTTCCTGCAAGTGAAATTCAGTAAGTATGAGACTCCAGTGAAGTCTGGGAAAGTAACGTGAAGCAGACCTGGGACTTGTGCTTTCTGCATTTACCATTGACTTTTCACTGGACCACTCTTATTATGAAAATCATTTTCTTCCCAAAACCACCTCTCCTCACCGCAGACCATAACAGCAAAGCAGAGGTCTGGTGTACTGTGTATACAAAGGTCATTAGTTGTGATTTAACCTTTTAATCTCCGAAGCTCCGTTGCTTTTTCTTTCATTTCCTTCTATTTCCCTGTTCATTGCTGCTAACCTGCAAAGTTAGTCGCTCAAACACGCAGTCTTAATGAGTTCTACAGGGGTTTTCAACCAAATTCCACCAGATGCTGAGGGAGAGAGGGAGGCAGCTGGTACAATGTAAAGCCTCACTCTCAGGAGAGAAGACTGACTTACGGCTTCTTCTCTCCTCCCCTCTCTTCCCCTCCTCCTTTCACTCAGTTTAATTGGTGCCTATCGGCTGCGTGTGTGACTGATTGACAGGTCCGGTGTGGGATGAGACAGACACAGCACAACACATACGAGGCAGTCAATCAGAACGCTGACTGAACGATGTGAGCTAAGTCAGTCAGAGAGAAAAAGAGAGCCCATGGAATTACTTCACTGACTGAGCTCAGCACACACAGAGGACATACTCACTGACCCAGCCCTTGAAACATATTTCCCTAATTCAAACTCATAATCTACCTAAACTTCCTCCCTTAGGCTGGCTGTAGGCTTGTATGGTGGATTATTCCAACTCAACACTGAATTTGACTTTAAAGCAAATAAACCAAATCATTACACGCCCTCTAGCCATCACCTATGGACCCCTTGTGTCCATGTATTGATTAGATGACCCTTATATCTGGACAAGGCCCTGACCTTGACCTTTGACCTGAAGTTGCATGCTTGCTCCTGCGGCTGAGGTGGGGCCCTGAGATTCGGGCGGTGTCTCCGGCTGCCTGAGAGAATGAGCTCTCCACGTAGATAGTGGCCTGACGTGTCCCGCAGGGTGGGGTCTGTGGATGAGTCTGTGCCAATGGTCGCTGTGCTGCCCGCTTTGATCAGCCAATTGAGAGAGAGAGAGAGAGAGATATTAGCAAACTCACTATGAAATACTGTGGGCTTATAAATAACTTCACGTCGTTCTGTGACTGGCAAGGACCAGGTGGCTAATGTGGAGACCAGACTAACATGTAAAATAATTATTATGGCTGAAAATAAATACATTTTGAATGGGGTGTCCAAGATGGGGCACAGACCCAGTTTACTGGGGCCATAACATTTTGAACTTTAAAAGGAAAAGTCCACCCAAAAACTTTTTTAGTATTTGTTTCATTAGTCCATTGTTGATCTAGTCCCAAAATGTTTTGCTTTTCACCAATCAAGTTTTCAAGAAATCATCCCCATATAAAGCATTTTGCATCATTTGATGCTGCGTTCTGCGTCACATTTTGAAAGTCAAATATCTTAATAACGTGATTGCTGACAAGCAAAACATTTTGGGACTATGTCAACAATGCACTAATGGCTGGAATTTTCCTTTAATAGATGCAAGGAGGATTTTCTTCTGCATAATTACGATGGTTAAACGCATTAAATGCTTCAGCTTAGGTTTGGTACATTTCCCCTGTTCAAAATCAAATCATAAATCAATTAGAAAAGTATCGTTACAGTGTTTGCAGTCAAGGTCAGGATGTTATTTAAGTGTATTAGCATACAGCAGCAAATTCATGTGGAAGTGACATCCAGCATGAGAATTATACTGTGACACTTGGGGATTCTCCATTATTTTAAACGGCACCTTCCATGTGTGCACCCTCCATTTAAATGGAAAGGGACATCTATTACAAATAACATAAGTGTAACGCTATTCAGCCTACAAAGTGGCATGTATTCATGGATCCCCAAGGGAACTCAGGCTTCTCCCACCCAAAAACAAATGAAGGCCTGATTCGCGCAGTCTCCTCTGAACAGTTGATGTTGAGATGTTTCTGTTACTTGAAATCTGTGAAGCATTTATTTGCGCTGCAATCTGAGGTGCAGTTAACACTAATGAACTTATCCTCTGCAGTAGAGGTAACTCTGGGTTTTCCTTTCCTGTGGTGGTCCTCATGAGAGCCAGTTTCATTATAGCGCTTAATGGTTTTTGCGACTGCACTTGAAGAAACTTTCAAAGTTCTTGAGAATGTAATTGAAATGCATTCCAGGTGACTACCTCATGAAGCTGGTTGAGAGAATGTAAATAGTGTGCAAAGCTGTCATCAAGGCAAAGGGTGGTTACTTTGAAAAATCTCAAATACAATATTTTTTTATTTGTTTAACACTTTTTTGGTTACTACATTATTCCATATGTGTTTCATAGTTTTGATGTCTTCACTGTTATTCTACAATGTAGTAAACAGTAAAAATAAAGAAAAACCCTTGAATGAGTAGGTGTGTCCAAACTTTTGACTGGTACAGTATGTTATTTAAATTTCAAATCCATATCAATCCAAATGCCTAAGGATTTATAAGCGGGAACACGTTCGATTGGAGAACCATCTAATGAGTGAACATGTAGTTCATCTGAAACATTCTTACGAGAGTTTAAAAACAACATTTATTTTGTTTTACATCAGCAAGGGATTCCTGCATAGCTATAAATCTGACTGTAGTTTTGACAGCCAGATCAACAGTCAGGGTAATAGCATACATAATGTATCATCTGCATATATATGAAGTATAACATTTTGAACAGATTGACCAATGGTGTTTATATAAATAGTGAATAAAACAGGTCCCAAAATCGACCCCTGTGGCACATCCCCTGTGGCACACCCCTGTGGCACACCCAAGAACGGGTGTCAGAGCTCGAGGACAACTTATTCCATAAAATTACATGACCAATAGTATCAAGTTACAATTCATACAAGGTAATCAGTCAATTGACTGGGAATACAGATATGCATCTGTTGGTCACATAACTTAAAAAAGGTAGGGATGTGGATCAGTTAACCAGTCAGTATCTGGTGTGACCACCATTTGCCTCATGGAGCGTGACACATCTCCTTAGCATAGAGTTGATCAGGCTGTTGATAGTGGCCTGTGGAATGTTGTCCCACAGATGGATAATGGCAGGGAACTGGAACACGCTGTCATATACGTCGATCCAGAGCATCCCAAACATGCTGGTGAGTATGCAGGCCATGGTAGAACTGGGCCATTTTCAGCTTCCAGGAATTGTGTACAGATCCTTGCAACGTTGGGTAGTGCATTATCATGCTGAAACATGAGGTGAGGGTGGCAGATGAAAGGCACAAATGGGCCTCAGGATCTTGTCACGGTATCGCAGTGCATTGAAATTGCCATTGATAATATGCAATTATGTTCATTTGTCCGTAGCTTATGCCTGTCCATACCATAACCCCACCGCCACCAAGGGGCACTCTGTTCACAACATTGACATCAGCAATCCGTTCCCCCACACAACGCCATACATGCTGTCTACCATCTGCCTGGTATAGTTGAAACCGAGATTAATCAGTGAAGAGCACACTTCTACAGCATGTCATTGGCCATCGAAAGTGAGCATTTGCCAACAGAAGTTGGTTACGAAGCCGAACTGCAGTCAGGTCAAGACCTTGGTGAGGACGGCGAGCACGCAGATAAGCTCCCCTGAGATGGTTTCTTACAGTTTGTGCAGAAATTCTTCAGTTGTGCAAACCCAATTTCCTCAGCTGTCTGGGTGGCTGGACATCTTTCAGATGATCCAGCAGGTGAAGAAGCTGGATGTGGAGGTCCTGGACTGGCGTGGTTATACGTGGTCTGCGGTTGTGAGGTCGGTTGGACTTACTTCCAAATTCTCTAAAACAACGTTGGAGGCAGCTTATGGTAGAGAAATGAACAGTACATTAATAGCTATAGTTCTGGTGGACATTCCTGTAGTAAGCATGCCAATTGCACGCTCCCTCAAAACTTGAGACATCTGTGGCATCTGTGACAAATCTGCACATTTTAGTGTGGCCTTTTATGGTTCCCAGCACAAGGTGCACCTGTGTAATGATCATGCTGTTTAATCAGCTTCTTGATATGCCATACCTGTCAGGTGGATGGATTATCTTGGCAAAGGAGAAATGCTCACTAACTGAGATGTAAACAAACTTGTGCACAACATTTTTGAGAAATAAGATTTTGTTGTCTGTATGGAACATTTCTGGGATCTTTTATTTCAGCTCATGAAACATATTTTTGTTCAGTATAGAACGGCATTTCATCAAGACATGTTTTCATCAGGGTATCTAGGGAGGTCATGTGACCAACGGGCGTTATGGTCGCTAGTCACTAGAGCTCCGCAAACCCGATACCTCTTTTTCAGTTTTGATTGTATTATTTCAATAATTAGCTCCTACAAATCTAACCAAATACTGACTAACAATGCCGACTACTCATGGGGGCAAGAAAAACAACTGTTCACCGGGGTCTTCACCTTATGGTAAGCATCAGAAGACCGGCCTTAGCAAGGAAACTGAGGCCTTCATAGCTGGCACCATTTCTGAGGCGTTATTCAAGCAAAATAACTCTCTCTTGAGCTACAGTGGGTGTCAGCTGAGGCAGTAGAACCACTCAACAAAAAACATCAAGAGACTTTAGTAGCTGTTGAAGATCTTACATTAGTCATTGAGAGATGGATGAATGCGGTCAACAACTTGTCTACTAAAGTGGACAATCTGCAAGGTGAAAATAGGGGAAAGCCAATGGAAAATCAACGACTGTTCTGAACAACTGGAGAAAATGCAGATCAAGACGAATGAAATGGAAGACAGATCACATCTCTCAAATTTGAGATGGATTTATTTCAAAGAGTGTGACGAGATCAACGATCGGATTGCATTCCTACAGAGAATGATCCCCAAAATGGATCCCATCCACATCTCGCAAAGTAAAGGTAGAACAAGCCCACCCCATCTACTCGGGCCCTGGAACCGGTAATGCTAGACCCCAGACGCTGATCTTCAGGTTCCTACGGTATAATGACCGCCAAGCCATTCTACAAGGAGCCAGATCAGCAGAGCCCATTCACCACTCCGACAAGGTACTGCATTTTTTCCCCTGACAACAGCACCCACACCTCCAAACGCGGGAAAAGCCTTCAGCGATGTGCGGAGCAAACTCAGACTAAGGGGCATCCAGTCATTCTTCATCTATCCAGCTACGCTCCGGGCTACACACAGGGGAGAGTGGCTGTCATTCACCACAGCACAAGATGCCAAGGACGTCTTGGTATCACTGGGAAAGGACAACCATGCCACTGCAGTGAGCACCACACCACTGGTCCGGTTGTGAGGAGGAAAACTGAGCCACAGGGCCATGCACTGGGGAACCTATAGATTACATTAACTGGTCAAGAGGATTTATCCACAACTTCGAGCAACATTTGTGATCGGGGACAGTTGGCTAACATTAGCAGCTAAGTACGTCATAATTACAACTGTTAGCTAACTATCTCTTCAGTGGAGTCCAATATAACCTACATGTGGATGCTAGATAAGCTAGCTTCTTTAATCTTAAAAAGTATTTACAACTACATTTACAACATTGATTCGTTAATTTCGTCTGGTGGTAGCTGGCTAGCTAGCTAACCTAGCCAGCAGCTAGCTAGTTAGCTTGTCCCATCTTGACTCAGTTTATTTAAATTTATTTTTAATTTCACCTTTATTTAACCAGGTAGGCTAGTTGAGAACAAGTTCTCATTTACAACTGCGACCTGGCCAAGATAAAGCAAAGCAGTTCGACACATACAACAACAGAGTTACACATGCAATAAACAAACATACAGTGGGAAAAAGTCTATATACAGTGTGTGCAAATGAGGTAAGATAAGGGAGGTAAGACAAATAGGCCATGGTGGCGAAGTAATTACAAAATACCAATTAAACACGGGAGTGATAGATGTGCAGAAGATGAATGTGCAAGTAGATACTGGGGTGAAAAGGAGCAAGATAAATCAATAAATGAATACAGTATGGGGATGAGGTAGTTGGATGGCCTATTATACAGATGAGCTATGTACAGGTGCAGTGATCTCTGAGCTGCTCTGACAGCTGGTGCTTAAAGCTAGTGAGGGAAATATGAGTCTCCAGCTTCAGTGATTTTTGCAGTTCGTTCCAGTCATTGGCAGCAGAGAACTGTAAAGAAAGGCGGCCAAAGGAGGAATTGGCTTTGGGGGTGACCAGTGAGATATACCTGCTGGAGCACATGCTACGGGTGGGTGCTGTTATGGTGACCAGTGAGCTGAGATGAGAAGGGGCTTTACCTAGCAAAGACTTACAGATGACCTGTAGCCAGTGGGTTTGGCGGCGAGTATGAAGCGAGGGCCAGCCAACGAGAGCGTCCAGGTTGAAGTGGTGGGTAGTATATGGGGCTTTAGTGACAAAACGGATAGCACTGTGATAGACTGCATCTAATTGGTTGAGTAGAGTGTTGGAGGCTATTTTGTAGATGACATCACCGAAGTCGAGGATCGGTAGGATGGTCAGTTTTACGAGGGTATGTTTGACAGCATGAGTGAAGGATGCTTTATTGCGGAATAGGAAGCCGATTCTAGATTTAATTTTGGATTTGCGATGCATAATGTGAGTCTGGAAGGAGAGTTTACAGTCTAGCCAGACACCTAGGTATTTGTAGTTGTCCACATATTCTAAGTCAGGACCATCCAGAGTAGTGATGCTGGACGGGCGGGAGTCATGTTGCTACGACACCAACTGCGTGGCTAGACAAGCCAGCTATCACCACCACATTATTTTGCATAGTTCTCTATGTTTGTGCTACGTTTAGGCTTAATATCATTCAACAGTTGTGTGAAGATCGACGGATGTTCTTTGGGTTGTGGACCATTCTTTTTTGTAATTATAATTTTTATTGTTTCCTTTCATGATATAATGCAATTGAATTACATGTAACGCTAAACAATAACTTGACAGATATGAATGTATATACACAACAAAGAAGATAGAAAGGGAAACAAACATTTTACAACAGAAGGACAAACTTAACAAACAAAACAAAAGATCCTACCCCTTCCAGTCGTCTATGTATGTCTGTAAGTTTACCATTCATTTTATAAATCAATCTTCCATATGAAGCTGTTTCTGCCAAGGCTATGTACCATTCCTTAATACGAGGGAGGTCCCTTCTCCCTCCAGTCTCAATAGTACTTTTTTGGCTGTGGTTAGATCAACTTTTAGCTAGTTTAAACACGAGCTTCTCAGTCTATCAATATCGTTAGTGTTATTCAGTAATGGCGAAGCAGGATTTGCAAACATTGTGGTACCCAGAATATCCCCCAATCTTTTCCATTTACCTTCTGACAAAAGGTGTGCAAGCTCGGACAGTCACAGAACATATGGTTTATGTCACCTGTACTTGACTGACATCTCCAGCGTAGACTGGGTTCTATCAAACCTATTCTGTTCCACCTCCACCAGAGGAGTCCAATGAGTCCTATTGAACACTTTAAATTGAATCAGTTTGGACCGGGCATCTCTCATAGGGAGGAGCATCTGTTGTACTATTATATTCCATTCTTCTACAAATTTGACCTCCCAAGTCTTTTTCCCCATATGGCCTTTAGGTCCTTAGAAGTTCCATTAAATCCACCCATAAGGTGGCTATATAAGCCGTGCAGTATGTGGTAATTTGCAGACTCAGACTAATCAGAATGTACAGGGAATGCTACCTTAAACATACAAATCTCTAAATTGGAGAAAGTCTTCTCCAAAAGTCTTCTTTCTGTAAATGATATTATACCTGTAAGTGAATGTGTTTTCTAGATATAGACAACCAATGTTCTTTATCCCCTTTTATTTAACTAAGCATACCAATTTAATACCAATCTTTCCAGAAAATCATGTGTCCTAGTATTTTTAATTTAGGTTTGTTCCATAACAAAGCAGAGCTTGTCAAGAAAGGTGAAGATCTTTCTCTCTCTTATGAATCCGACTCCATATATTTTTTGTATGGGAAATGATTGGATTCTGCAGTCCCAGCTTTTGTTGACTCAAATAATCTGATGCTCTGAATGGGGCATTAAGTTCTTCTTCCATGTCCACCCAAATTGGCCCATTAGAGTTCTCAATTAAGAGACAACCTCTTTGTTTTTTGGTTGAATGTATTATGGTAAGCACTGCCCACCCATCTCCCGTCTCTCACCCGAGGAGCATCGTTTTCCAGCAGGTGTGTTTCTTGGAACATAATCACATCTGAGTGTTTTTGTTTAAATTATGATAATTCAATACCTTTCGTCTTTTTAAATATGAACCTAATCCATTCGCATTCCACGACAAAACTGTAATCACGTTGGTCATCATATCCGAAAGGTTGTAAATATATTATATCCAAAACATGGCGAGTGTTATGTGTGTGAATAGTGAATGTGTGTGAAATGTGTGAATAGTGAATATTTTTAAATCAATTTGTTTCAGATAGACACTGCTTGGCGAATCAAAAGAAAGTGAACGACTGGTAGTGCCTCCCACTTAGAACACTAACAAATATGTAAATTACATATCCTTAAAACTCTCCCTCCCCACTAAACCAGGCCTTCATCCTTGTGAAGGTGTCACAAGGTCTTCTGACCTCTGACGCTCCAACTAGAAGAAGAACAACTTTTTAACCACAGCTAAATATAGGCATGACCATATACGTTTTGAAATCACATATGACATGTCATAGATGAACCAAAAACATTGAACATAAAGACAGGCGGACCATTATACTCACAAAGAGACATTTTCTCATGTAGAACGATACATGAGCTGTGCCCATCACGCATGGCACAAACATGCCTGTTGTGGCCAATATTGACCACAAGAGGTTGTCTTTTGTAAAATGTATTTCACGGAATCCATATCCGTATTTATGTGGATTTCGGGAAATCCTCTGATACAAAGTGTGCTCCTCCAAATGTCATTTTCCTGGTTATGAAGTCATTCTTCGAGTTTTTCGATCACAGTCTCCATTTTTTTCCAAAAGTGTCATTTAGGCTGGTGTTCTTGTGCTCCAGTTGATAACCGCTCTTAAGCGTTTGTAACTTGGTTGTCGAGAGAGTATACATTTGTTTTCAGTGCTCCCACTGTATGTTTTATTTCAGCCACATCATCACCCGCTTTTGCAATTTTTTCTTCAAGATTTTTTTCATTTTGCGAATCTCCTTTTGAACTGGGTTATCAGGCTGTTCTCCGCCATTTTCCTTTCTAGCTGCAGGTAGAGATGACATTTTCTTGTATTTTGTAAAAAGTGTATGCTTTTGTGTGTTTCTAATTTGTTTATCCATTTAACCGATATCTTGGACATTTAGTTAACAAAATGTGTAACTATGTGTTGAATAATTAGTTAAAATATTGTTGCAGCTACACAGCCTCATTCCTAGCTGCAGTGGTTAAGGGCGCTGTACTGCAGCGCCAGCTGTGCCACCAGAGACCCTGGGTTCGCGCCCAGGCTCTGTCGCAACCGGCCGCGACCGGGTGGTCCATAGGGCGACGCACAATTGGCCTAGCGTCGTCCGGGTTAGGGAGGGCTTGGCCGGTAGGGGTATCATTGTCTCATCGTGCACCAGCGACCCCTGTGGCGGGCCAGGCGCAGTGCGCGCCAACCAAGGTTGCCAGGTGCACGGTGTTTCCTCTGACACATTGGTGCGGCTGGATGTGCGCTGTGTTAAGAAGCAGTGCGGCTTGGTTGGGTTGTGTATCGGAGGACGCATGACTTTCAACCTTCGTCTCTCCCGAGCCTGTATGGGAGTTGTAGCGATGAGACAAGATAGTAGCTACTAAACAATTGGATACGAAATTGGGGAGAAAAAGGGGTGAAAAAAAAATATATATATATGTGTTGTCTTTCCCATTTACACTCTGTCTGGCACACATACACAATCCATGTCTCAATTGTCTCGAGACTTAAAAATCCTTCTTTAACCTGTATCCTCCCCTTCCCTACACTGATTGAAGTGGATTTAACATGTGACATCAATAAAGGATCATAACTTTCACCTGGATTCACCTGGTCAGTCCATGTCATGGAAAGAACATAATGTTTTGTACGCTCAGTGTATGCATATATACTGAACAAAAGAAATATATAAACACAACATGTAAAGTTTCATGAGCTGAAATAAAAGATCCCAGAAACTTAGGAGTATTTCTGTCTGTAATAAAGCCCTTTTGTGGTGAAAAACTAATTCTGATCGCCCAAGTGGGTGGGACATGCCCTCCCAGGCACACCCATGGCTGCGCCCATGTCCAGTCATGTGAAATCCATAGATTAGGGCCTAATGAAAAAAATGTATACTTATTACTTATTTTATTTATTTAACAAAGTTATGCAACACTCAATTCCCCTGTGTGAAAAAGTAATTGCCCCCTTATACTCAATAACTGGTTGTGCCACCTTCAGCTGCAATGACTCCAACCAAATGCTTCCTGTAGTTGTTGATCAGTCTCTTGCATGCGGAACTGCGACGTTTGTGGGATTTCAAGCATGAACTGCTCATTTCAAGTCCTGCTACACCACCTCAATTGGGATTAGGTCTGGACTTTGACTAGGCCATTCCATAACCTCAAATTTGTTGGATGACATTGGTCCCATCATGCCTGGTGAAAACCAAACACTGCATTCCACAGTAAGAACCTTACAGCAACGGTCAAGCATGGTGGTGGTAGTGTGATGGTGTGGGGATGCTTTTCTGCCTCAGGACATGGACGACTTGCCTTAATAAAAGGAACCATGAATTCTGCTCTGTACCAGAGAATTCTACAGGAGAATGTCAGGCCATCTGTCTGTGAGCTGAAGCGCAGCTGGGTCACGCAGCAAGACAATAATCCAAAACACACAATCATGTCTACATGAAAATGGATAAAAAGCAACAAAATTTGAGGTTTTGGAATGGCCTAGTCAAAGTCCAGACCTAATCCCAATTGAGATGTTATGGCAGGACTTGAATTTAGCAGTAAATGCTGCTTGAAAACCCACAAATGTCGATGAGTTAAAGCAGTTATGCATGCAAGAGTGGGCCAAAATCCCTCCACAACGATGTGGGTGACTGATCAACAACTACAGTAAGCAATTGGTTGCAGTCATTGCAGCTAAAGTTGGCACAACCAGCAATTGAGTGTAAGGAGGCAATTACTTTTTCACCCAGGGGCATTGGGTGTTGTATGACTTTGTTTAATAAATAAGTATGTAATTGTTGTGTTATATGTTCACTCAGGTTCCCGTTATCTAATATTAGGTTTTGTTTGAAGATCTGATAACATTCAGTATCTAAAATTGGCAAAAATAGACAATTAGAAAGGGGGCAAATACTTTTTCACTGCGAAATACAACAAACAGGCACAGAGAAAATACATAGACAAGAACATGAGACCATTACTTAAGGGCAGTGCATTAAGTATGAATGCATTTAAAATGCAGGAAGGATTCATTCATGGGGAATAGGGTTGGGTAAGAATAAATGCACTGTAGTTGTCCTTGGAAGACCAAGGACAACTCTCTATGAAAATCAAAGGGGAAAACATGTAACTCAGCACGAAACCAATGTTCCCTAATCTTTATTTTCACCTCAACCATGAAATGGAATAAAGGGTAGTGTCCAATAAGCTTAGGTATGTGAAGCCTCAATTGTCCCGCATACACACTGCACACACCCCACCTCAGGAAATTACAGAATTGGAGTACCAGAGTTGATGGCCATTCTGTCAACCCCAAGGACCTCAGGTAGACAATCATAGCCTGGACAGGTAAGTATCAGAAACACCATAATTCTGTCTCAGAGGGCTGTGATGGTGTTATTGCTCCTGGTGTTTGTGTGTGTGTGTGTGTGTGTATGCGCGTGTGTGCTTGTATCCCAGCTAGCACATAACGTTCTGAGAACCATATGTTTCTTAGAGCTTGGTGAGAGCGTGGTTGTTCTCTGGTTATTTTGCATAAAACCTTCCCACTACTTCCTGTTGCTTGGCTTAGGAATGTTCTCAGCACATTTAAAGAACTTGACAAAAAAAAACATTATTTTCTTGGTATTTAATTACTTTAACAGAACATTTCCTAAAATGTCAAACATAGGTACATTTAACTTCATTTTCGGCAATGTTCTAGAATCTCTTTCCAAATGGGGAATGTTCAAGTTTTTCAGAAAACAATAAGAAACTACTTTCTTCTGTGAGTCACTCCAGCCTTTGCTTTGGCTCCTCTTTCTGTCCAGCTCAGGCGTTCGGCCTTCAAGCTGCCGCCAAACCTACTGCTTGCAAACGCCCTTCACTCATCAACCCCGGACTTGTCTCGTCATCATTACACACACCTGGTTCCAATCCCCACTCTATCACTCTATCACTGTATATATACTCCGTCTGCCATTTGTTTTTGTCGGTCATTGCAAATGTTACTTGTTTTCCTGAGAGGACTGTCCTACTATTTCCCGACTACTTTATATGTTGCACGTTGGGTTCGCCCTGTGCGTTTTGGTTTATGAAGATATATTTTGAGCACATCAGCATTTGGGTTTTCTCCCGCTTTGATCTATGGTGCTTAAATAAACTCAGTAGTTCTAAACCTGCGACTGCCTCCTGCCTACTCCTCTCTACACCAGTGACAGTGGGAACGTCAGTACTTCAGAATAACATCTCCTACAGGTTTGAAGTCATGTTCTCCAACTGTAAAAAATAACATTTAAGAAGCAATGTTCTTCTGTGGGAATTTCAATACTTCCAGTTGAAAACAACATCAATAAGCTCTAAATTCTGTTCTCAGATTGTGAAGAAAACATTCCATAAAAAAAACACAATGTTAAGCAACTTTCAGAGGACACTAAGAATGTTATTTAAAAAACATATACATTCCATTCTCAGCATCAACAAAACTCTATCAGTTGGCTGGCCACACCTGATCCTAATGAGTGCTTGTTTCATTTGAAAATGGGGTCTGTTTGAATAGACTAAAATGAACAGCTTTCTATGTGTAAAAAAACATGGCATGCTAGTTCCATCCTGGTGGTGCAGTGGACTAATTCCATGGATAGAAAGAAAAGCATAGGTCCAATCTCACTGATGCTGTGTAATTTTCATGAGTCCTAACTGTGCTTGGAGTAATAAAGAAAAGTTTAACCAAAATAAGCTTGCAATGTTAAATGTCTTATTGAAACATTCAGTAAAAGTTTTAACTTCTTATGGCTGCAGGGACAGTATTGAGTAGCTTGGATGAAAAGGTGCCCATTGTAAATGGCCAGCTCCTCAGTCTCAGTTGCTAATCTATGCATATCATTATTAGTATTGGATAGAAAACACTAACGTTTCCAAAACTGTTAAAATATTGTCTGTGAGTATAACAGAACTGATATTGCAGGCGAAACCCTGAGGAAAATCAAACCAGGAAGTGGCCTCTATTTTGAAAACTCCATGTTCCATAGCCTCCCTTTGCTCCATTGTAAAGGGGTATCAACCAGATTCTTTTTCCTATCGCTTCCTCAAGGTGTCAGTCTTCAGACAGTTTCAGGCTTTTATTTTGAAAAATGAGCCAGAAAGATAACATCGGGTCAGGTGGTCGCATGAGTTTTGCTTGTGCAACAGAGTTTGGGCTGACATTGCCTTTCCCTCTCCTACTGATAGACATTTGCGGTTGATATATTATCGATTATATATTTTAAAAACAACCTGAGGATTGATTATAAAAAAACGTTTGACATTCTGTGGACATTATGGAAACTATTTGGAATTTGTCTGCGTTGTCGTGACCGCTCTTTCCTGTGGATTTCTGAACATACCTCCGTTTGTTTGGCGCGTTATTTTGGATATAAAAATAATCTTTATGGAACAAAAGGAACATTTGTGTAACTGGGAGTCTCGTGAGTGAAAACATCCGAAGATCATCAAAAGGTAAACGATTAATTTGATTGCTTTTCTGATTTTCGTGACCAAGCTACTTGATGCTATGTGTACATTATGTTTTGTCGAGCGATCGATAAACTTACACAAATGCTTGGATTGCTTTTGCTGTAAAGCATATTTTCAAAGTCTGACACGACATGTGGATTAACAAAAAGCTACGCTGTGTTTTCCTATATTGCACTTGTGATTTCATGAATATAAATATTTTTTGTTATATTCATTGAATGTGGCGCTATGCAATTCAGCGGTTGTTGATGACAATTATCCTGTTAATGGGATTGCAGCCATAACAAGTTAAGGAAGTTGTAAAAAATAACTAAAAATAACCTATAATTTCCCTTATCAGAGCTTTCATAAAACCCACCTGGAAAAACTTCAAGGAATCAAAGTTAAATGTTTTCAGAATCTCCCTGCAACATAAAAATAAAAGTTTCCAGAACAGGGAAACTGTTCAGTTCTGTTCCCTGAATGTTTAAAAAACGTTCTGATTTACCGGTCAGGAAACGTGTGACTTCGTTCCCACAACCTGCATGTGCGTGCCTTCATGACTGTGCTTGTGACTCACAGGGGGTGGTCATTGTGGTTCTGCTCTCCGAGGTGTATGATGTTGCCCTGTGTTGCCAGTGGAATGAATGGAGAAAGACAGAGGGAGCGGGAAAGACCCTCTCCCAGCCACAGGAAGTGAGAGAGAGGAAATAAAGGCACCATTAGACAATACCAATGGTCTTTGAAAATGCCGATCAAAAACATTTCTGATTCACGACAACTTGCTTCAGCTGCAAGCGAGTCAGCTGCAAGGACAGGTCATCAATGGCGATCAATGACTGTGCCCTCCACCAGAATCTGCCAAAACAGAGAACAAGGTCAGGTGTGTGGGAAAAGAAGAGTGCTCTGTGTTTTCCATTTCAATTCCGTGTGTTTGGCTAAATCCCAAAATGGCATCCTATTCCCTACATAGTGTAGAGCACTACTTTTGACCAGGTTCCATGGAATAATGTAATTTGAGACACAGCCATATGTCTCTTTCAGCCACACAGATAGACATCGTATCATAGTTCTGACCTCAGCAGGTTAAGCCTATAGCCTGGTAACAATTGCTCTGCCAGGAAAGCAGCAAACAATTCACCCCACAACACAGTTGTAGATTGTCGATTCAGCATAACAGCAAAACGAGGAGAGAACCAGAGTCTAAACTACTGGATCTTGCTTTGAAAACCTGTTTGAGGGGCCATTTTCCAATCCTCAGCAAGCCAAGTACGACTGTGGGAAACAATTCAATTAACTGGTAGCTAGCAAGCGAGCTCAATTCTCTCAGCTCTGTTCTATTAGAATTCCAAACACACCCTGAGTTACAATGCAGCTTGTAGTGGGCTGATAGAGCAGAGAAAGTGTGTGTGTGTGTGCATGCGTCCGTGCATCTGCTGAGCGCATGCAGTCTGTGAGCCTATCCATCTCCTCCATCCAGACAGGGTTGTTTTCTGCTCCTCCTCTAGCTCACCTCAGGCCTGAGCTAATTAATCTGGGCTGTTAATTGGATGGGAGCTGGAAGAACCTGCAGTCCATGGCTTTAACTAGAAGCTGATTGGACAGAGGAGAGATACGCAGGGTCTAGGGCAGAATGTGACAACCCCTGGCAACAGCATATTAGCTCGTAACTTAAGCAGGTCCTCATTGCAATTTAAGCTCAAAAGGAAGGAAGTCTTTGGAACTAACTTTACAGCATCGCAGGGCAATCCGTGATTTTCGTTTGGGAGCAAAAAGGCTAACGTACCGATCTCACTGCTTTCTGTTGAGTCTCAGAGCAAGAATTGGGCGTCTCTTCGGAGGAAGAAGTGTGATTTCATATCAGAAACACCACTGACATGAACATTCTCAACATGAACCAACCATGCCTCACAAAGGCTCATTCACCAGACGACAACAATGAACCATCACATATGAAGTAATTGTGATCCTCTCTGACACCCCTGCTGAAAAAAATGTTGGGAGGGATCTTAGACCATTCCTTCATACAGAATCTTTCCAGATCCTTGATATCCTTCATCTGCTCTTATGGACTGCCCTCTTCAATTCAAACCACAAACCATGTTTTCAATGGGGTTCAAGTCTGGAGTCTGAGACTCTTATGGACTGCCCTTTTCAATTCAAACCCCATGTTTTCAATGGGGATCAAGTCTTGAGACTGACTGCAAAATGTTGATTTTTGTGGTCAATTTAAAAAATGTGTGTGTATTTTTGATTAGTTATTGGGGTTATTGTCTTGCTGGAAGTTCCACTTGCAGCCAAGTGTCAGCCTCCTGGCAGAGGCAACCAGGTTTTTGGCAAAAAAATGTTCTACAATAAAATATAGTGGTGGATCTTTGATGTTATGGGGCTATTTTTCTGAATGGAGGAATGGTCTAAGATTCCTCCCTCCCAACATGTTTTCCAATCTCATAAATCATTTTAGAAAAAAGCTCAGTGTCTTTATCCTCTCAGGGGGATGGTGCTACAGTATTGAAAACAGGATGGCAATAAATTCAACCCCTATTAACATTGCCCAGGGTGTTTTCCTTTCAGGGTCCAGTTTGCAGGGTGACCGTGGGTCCCAGGTTGCGCATCCAGTCAAAGATGAGAGAAGAGGAGTTGGTGAGGAAGACAATATGGACTGAGTGAACAATAGCTTCCTGTTATCATGTCACACCATATCGAGGTATAAGAGCCTAGTGCTGAGCCAAAGCTTTCTTATGTTGTTTATTCTATTATCTCACACAAATACATTCTATTTTGACCTTATGGTTGCCTCGTTCTGTCTGTCTGCCTGTGTGCGTGTGACTCACATCAGTTGTCCTCGTTTGAGCTGTCCCCACAGCCTAGCAGGTCACACAGCTGCGGTTGCTACACACACATTCGGCTCCGCACACAGTGAAAGTGGGTGTGGCTGGGGCACTAACCCGTCTCCACCGCCGGGGGCAACGAGCAGCTCTGGAAGCAGATGTCGTCCAGGGCGGAGACTCTGTCAAACACGCCCAGGTTGATCTTGACCAATGAGAACTGGAAGGGCTGGTTGATGCTGCCCAGCTGCACCTTGACATGCTTCCAGTGGTTGCTTTGGTTATAAAGCGTTTGCCACAGCACAAAGATGTTGTCCACACCAGCGATACGCAAGGACATTTCTGCCACCCCTACCAAGAGGCCTGAGTTATAATGCCTAGGTGGGTGGAGGTAGAGAGGGACACTTGGACTGCATCCCAAATTCCATGCTTTTCCTTATATAGTGCATTAGTTTTGACCAGGGTCCATAGGTTACCATTTGGGATATTGTAGCATTCAACATACTACAGATACATAAGTCATTTGACCAGGTTGGTATGGAACCTATTACAGTTTGCTGTTCAAGTGTACTTCATCTCTTGAGATGAGGTAATGATTCGTCCAGGAATGATAATGCACCATGCTGGACATTAAAATGTGAACGTTTCTGCTTGCTCTAGAGAAAGATTACATTTATAAATTCTCAAATTGGCAGAAAATTACAAAGGTAACATTCCAATCAGTCCTCTGACAGGGATTTTAAACAGCCATAAAACAAGGCATCCCAGAGTGGAAACAGCATTGGGTCCAGTGCTGAACCCTGAGGCACACCGGTGTGGAAACAGTATTAGGCACAGTGCTGTACCCTGAAGTACCCCAATGGTGTATTTAATTTTCATTTCATCCTCCTCTACTCCGTGACCTGGAAAAGTGGTCGAGGAGAGCGACATTTCGTTAGTAGGTGAATGGAGGAGTATGCTTCCCTCTTTGATTACCTACTTTGGCAGAGGATGCACAAGAGTATCCTCCCAGCTGCTAGCGCATAGGTATTTTAAAATCTGTTTTTTTGAAGGAGAAAAGAATGCACACATTTAAAAACAATTTTCTGCTTATCCTTTTATCTAGAAAATGTCTTGCACAACTAACTACATTTGTTTTATCACTTACCTTTATTTTGGGATTCCACCTCTGCAAACATAATTTGCCTGATGACTCAAGAGGGGAGAAGTTGAATAAACATCTAGAAAATGCTGCTACTGTTCTTCAAGACCAACATAAAGTGGCTTTACAATGAGATGGGATAGTTTTTCAAAACCAGAGGCAGAGGATAACTTTACAACACAGCATTAAAACCTGAAAATACCTGAGCTGAGAGAAATGGACAAGGGAAGGACACATCATATAAAATAAACACGAGGAAAAAGGCATAAATGTACAAAATGGCCTGACCTCCACAAGAAGTTGACTATCCTGACAACAACAAAAACCTTGACAATAGCGAAAGGAGGAAGAGCATATACATTTTGGTAGCGGGTGAAATATTGTGTTGTTTTTAATACCAGGCAGGAGAGATGTCGATATCCTCTCTATTATTCAGATGGCTGAGAAAGTGTTTCTCTCTCCAGCCGCCACTGCTCTCTTTGGCTCTGTACTTGCAAAAATACCAGCCAGGGCTTTTTCTGAAGAAGTGATTGATTTAATCTGTGAGTATTATTATTTTCAAACTGACAGCGTCGAGCCGACTCCCACACACCATTTTATCAGGCTATCACACCTCTGTGCTTATTCCATTAGATCACTCGGTTGGGGATATAACTGCCATTTTCAGACCAGAGTATTACTTCGTTTTGGTTCAAGGTGTTACATGCGGCTTGCCGACAGTGACGCTGTTAGCAAGTCACATCTAACACCCTGGACCAGAGCCAAGTGTTACTGTGCTTTTTGGAGTGTTGTGTTGACAGCGGTCCATCCCTCCTACCCTGGCTGCTGTTGGTGGAATAGTCCAGAGGAGGGATCTAGCCCTGGTGGCCCAGTGGTACAGTCGAAACCATCACCCTGGGCAAGGTCATACTCATGCCAGCCACAGGATTCGCCCTCAAAGTCAGAGGGAAGCTGGGTGAATGGACTAAGTGTAAGTGTATTTAATGCTTTCTTCTTGGATTTATTTGTAACATAAATTAAACTGTACTAGCTTTTTACACAAAAATAAATAAAATCAACAAGGCAATGGATTTATTTGCCCCTAGCAGAGGGAGGGTCAGTTCCAACTACGTTCCAGTCAATGCACTGATTGATTTGCTTTCCTACAGTGAAATTCAATAAGAATGGAACTGATCCCATCTCTGGCCTGTAGACTTCATCTGACTATTTCCTACCTTAGACTACATTGGACAATGGAGGATGCTCTTACATAAAACTTCAAACACCTGAAGGATCACACGTGCCACTTAATATAATGTTTACATACCCTACATTACTCATCTCATATGTATATACTGTACTCTATACCATCTACTGCATCTTGCCTATGCCGTTCTGTACCATCACTCATTCATATATCTTTATGTACATATTCTTTATCCCTTTACACTTGTGTGTGTATAAGGTAGTAGTTGTGGAATTGTTAGGTTAGATTACTCGTTGGTTATTACTGCATTGTCGGAACTAGAAACACAAGCATTTCGTTACACTCGCATTAACATCTGCTAACCATGTGTATGTGACAAGTAAAATTGGATTTGATTGATAGAAGTGATATAGCCTACAACTGTGGCAAAAATAATAATAATCATTGAAACTGCAAAAAGCCTGAAGGTGTAGGATAGCACCTTGGACACGCCAAAGGGGGTTTAGAGTGTGGTGTGTTTGTTACTTGGCAACAGGGTTGGCAACAGCTGACTTCATCCCCCCCGCCAGGACAATGTGGGGTGAAGTCACACACCTTGCCCTCATCAATACACAGGCGAAGGAGGAGGAGGGGCACAGAGGGGCTGGGGATGGGGAAGCACTGCTATCTGGGGCTGGGAATGAAAACAGATAAAGATCAGAGGATGGAATACACACAACACATGACAATGCAATTACCGGTAGTAGAAAGCAACAGCTTGTCATGTGCACTAGGGAGAGTGTACTGGAGGCCCTTTAGTGTCTGCGTCCCAATTTGAGACGCCGCTTCCGTAGCTCAAACAGAGCTCTATGTTATGAGTTGTACCACATGCAGACACTTCCATTTTCATCATCCATAAGAGTAAGTACACTATGTTATGTCAAAGACGATTTGGATTGGACCGTGAATTGATGAGAACCAATGGGAGCGACTAGTTATTTAGATCAATATTAAGCCGTAGACTCTCTCTCTTAATTGGACAGAAATGCAATTCTGTCTTTTATATGAGAATTATCTGAAAAACGATGAATTAAAATAGCCACATTCTTTTTTTTGTATTTTCACCCCTTTTTTCCCCACAATTTCGTGGTATCCAATTGGTAGTAGTTACAGTCTTGTCTCATCGCTGCAACTCCTGTACGGACTTGGGAGGGGTGAAGGTCGAGAGCCACGCGTCCTCTGAAACACAACTCAACCAAGTTGCACTGCTTCTTGACACAATGCCCATCCAACCTGGAAGCCAGCCGCACCAATATGTAGGAGGAAACGCCGTACACGCTGACCGTGTCAGCGTGCACTGCGCCTGGCCCGCCACAGGAGTCACTAGTGCACGATGAGACAAGGATATCCCTGCCGGCCAAACCGTCCCTAACCCGGACGACGCTGGGCCAAATGTACGCCGCCCCATGGGCCTCCCGGTCAAACCCAGACCCGGTGCCTTAGACCACTGCGCCACTCAGGAGGCTCCAACAGTCACATTTTCTGATGGGATCTGGCGGAATATTGAAAAGAAAATCTGTAAATGTCTAAATGTGTCTGTCGGCAGCAGGTAGCTTAGTGGTTACAGCATTGGGCCAATAACTGAAAGGTTGCTAGTTCGAATACCCGAGGTGACAAGGTGAAAAATCTGTCAATGTGACCTTTTGCAAGGCACTTAACCCTAATTTGCTCCAGGGGTGCTGTACTATGGCTGACCCTGTAAAACAACACATTTCACTGCACCTATCCAGTGTATGTGACAAAACATATATGTTTTCTATTTCTATTGCCTCATTTCTGTAAGTAAGAACAGTAACAATAATATTAAGGGATTAGAAATCCAGGGCTTAAATACAAAGGTGTACGCTGATGATTCATGTTTTCTTTTAAATCCACAATTCGAGTCACTCAACAGCATCATAGAGGATCTAGATACGTGTGCTATCCTCTCTGGATTAAACACAAATTAGTACTATGTTACGTATTGGATCACTAAAAACTAAAACTTTTACATTATCGTGTAGTTTTCCAATAAAATGGACTGTGGTGGATGTGGACATACTCGGTATACATATTCCAAAAGATAAAACGTATTTCACTCCAATACATTTGAATAGAAAGTTAGCAAAAATAGATAAGATCTTGCTACCGTGGAAAGGAAAATACCTGTCTATTTGGGGGAGGGGGGGGGGGAAATCATCCTGACTAACTTTTTAGTCATATCATAGTTTACCTATTTGCTTATGGTTTTTGCCTACAGCTAGCAACCTGTTTTATTAAATTATATGAGCAAAATATATTCAATTTTATTTGGAATGGCAAGCCAGACAAAATTAAAAGGGCCTATTGATATCATGAATATTAATTCAGGGGGAAGAAATGAAATATTAAAGCATTAGACCTCTCACTAAAGGCATCAGTCATACAAAAGTTATACCTAAATCCGAACTGGTTCTCTAGCCAATTAGTAAGAATGTCTCACCCCATGTTCAAGAATGGCCTTTTTCCCTTCATACAGTTTACAACCGCTCACTTTCGGTTATTTGAAAACGAAATCATCTCCAAAATATAATTATTTTTTAAACAGGCCATAGAAAGTTGCAATTTCAGTTGAATCCACCAGAAAATAATACAACAAATATTGTGGTCAAACTCAAAGATATTATTTGATTTAAAAAAGTATCATCTTTCTAAATTATATCATAAATAGGACTGGTGGAGTTATGTAACACATGCAGCTAACTCAAAGATATGGAAATGTCTGGTCTACCCAAAATTACAACCAACTAATTGCAGCCTTACTCCAACAATGGAAGAGGCAAGTGGAAGGGGAAAAAAGTAAGGAGCTTTTCTGCCAGCCCTGCATTAAAGACCAAAATTGGTTAAAGAAGATGGTGATAATGATAAATAAAAATATATACCAGTTTCATTAAAGGACCAAAAAATTGACAGCTGTGTCATACAGATTGAAAAATAGTTGGGAAGAGATTGTCAATGTACCAATTTTATGGCACAAGGTTTATGAATTGACACACAGAACAACGCCAGATTCCAAACTTGGAATTTTGCAATTTAAATTATACAAAATTCTTGCAACCAATAGAATGATATATATATGGGGATACAACCTTTCCAGCTATGCAGATTTTGCTGTCCATATGTAGCTCTTTTTTGGTCAAAAATATCCAGAAAAGGCTGAAGAATTGTAACATTTACCTGGAGATAATGCTGCAGATAGCGATACTATAACTTTTTGGCCATAATGACCATCATTATGTTTGGAGGAAAAAGGGGGATGCTTGCAAGCCGAAGAACACCGTCTCAACCGTGAAGCACGGGGGTGGCGGCATCATGTTTTGGGGGTGCTTTGCTGCAGGAGGGACTGGTGCACTTCACAAAATAGATGACATCATGAGGTAGGAAAATGATGTGGATATATTGAAGCAACATCTCAAGACATCAGTCAGGAAGTTAAAGCTTGGTCACAAATGGGTCTTCCAAATGGACAATGCCCCCAAGCATACTTCCAAAGTTGTGCTTAAGCACAACAAAGTCAAGATATTGGAGTGGCCATCACAAAGCCTTGACCTCAATACCATAGAAAGTTTGTGGGCAGAACTGAAAAAGTGTGTACACCAGCTCGGTCAGGAGGAATGGGCCAAAATTCACCCAATTTATTGTGGGAAGCTTGTGGAAGGCTACCCAAAACATTTGACCCAAGTGAAACAATTTAAAGGCAATGCTACCAAATACAAATTTTATGTAAGTGTATGTAAACTTCTGACCGGCTGGGAATGTGATGAAAGAAATAAAATCTGAAATAAATAATTATCTCTTCTATTCTGTCAATCTACATTCTTCAAATAAAGTGGTGATCCTAACTGACCTAAGACAGGGAATTTTTACTAGGATTAAATGTCAGGAATTGTGAAAAACTGACATTAAATGTATTTGGCTAAGGTGTATGTAAATTTCCAACTTCAACTGTATGTATGTATATGTATGCATGTTTATATATACACTTCCATTCAAACGTTTGAGGTCACTTAGAAAGGTCCTTGTTTTTGAAAGAAAAGCACATTTTCTGTCCATTAAAATAACAATAAATTGATCAGAAAAACAGTGGACATTGTTAATGTCGTAAATGACTATTGTAGCTGAAAACGGATCATTTTTTTAAATGGAATATCTGCATAGGCTTACAGAGGCCCATTATCAGCAACCATCACTCCTGTGTTCCAATGGCACGTTGTGTTAGCTATTCCAAGTTTATCATTTTAAAAGGCTAATTGATCATTAGAAAACCCTTTTGTAATTATGTTAGCACAGGTGAAAAATGTTTGATTAAATAAGCAACAAAACTGGCCTTCTTTAGACTAGTTGATTATCTGGAGCATCAGCATTTGTGGGTTCGATTACTGGCTCAAAATAGCCAGAAACAAAATAAACTTCTGAAACTCGTCAGTCTACTCTTGTTCTGAGAAATGAAGGCTATTCCATGCAAGAAATTGCCAAGAAACTGAAGATCTCGTATAACGCTGTGTACTACTCCCTTTACAGAACAGCGCAAACGGGCTCTAACCAGAATAGAAAGAGGAGTGGGAGGCCCCGGTGCACAACTGAGCAAGTACATTAGTGTCTAGTTTGAGAAACAGACTCCTCACAAGTCCTCAACTGGCAGCTTCATTAAATACTACCCGCAAAACACCAGTCTCAACGTCACCCGTGAAGAGAAACACATAGAAAAAAAGGTTCCATACACCCGGGAAGAACCTTTTGGGGTTCAAAAAAGACAAATCACGTGCATTCAGAGGTCAGCAACTGGCTTCATGGAACATAGTCCTCTCATCTGACTTCACACTGAAATAAAAGTAACAATTAGATAATTGCCCATGTCAGGCTTGGTCTGTGGCTATATTTGGTATATCCGATAAGAAAAATGTATTTGTAAGAGTTAGCTAGCTTGTAAAGTGGCTCATTAAAGTAGCCTACCTTTTTCCTGTCAAACGGTAGCTAGCTTGAAACAACCTTATCTATGTAGCGTATAGCTTATCATATGACTTTGGCTTCAAATATTTAAATAATACAGTTTGCTTACCTTAATACCCTGAAAAATAACATTCTTATTGTTTGGCTATTTACAAGTTCAACCACCGTCCTCTTGCGTCATAATGCTGGAATGGCTATTTTATTTTATTGAATGGCAGCTGAAATTTGAATTGAACAAAAGGTCTCATATAGAACCCCTTTCTTTTATCTAAGAGTGTATGCTTTTGTTAAACAAATAATTTCCTCTTGCTTCTAGCGAGCATTTAGTTTGCAACTGCAGTCAGCAGAGATTTGTATGAACATGGCTGTTTGCCACTCTGACCTCGGCACCTGTTGCAAGGTCTTCACTAGGTTTACAGTATATATAGAACCTTTTTTAGTAAGGGGTTCTTTGATCTCGTCCAAAGAACCAAAGGCTTCTATATAAAGTGCCTTCAGAAAGTACTCACACCCCTTGACTTTTTTTCAAATTTTGTTGTGTTACAAAGTAGGATTAAATGCATTTAATTGTCTTTTTTTTGTGTCAACGATCTACAAAAACACTCTGTGTTGTCAAAGTGGAAGAAAAATTCATACAATACATTAGAATCACCTTTGGCATAGATTACAGCTGTAAATCTTTCTGGGTAAGTCTAAGAGCTTTGCATACCTTGATAGTACAGTATTTACACAGCATTTAGGTTATTGTCCTGCTGAAAGGTGAAATTGTCTCTCAGTGTCTGGTGGAAAGCAGACTGAACCAGCTTTTCCTCTTGGATTTTGCCTGTGCTTAGCTCTATTCCATAAAATGTTATCCTAAAAAACTCCCTAGTCCTTTTCGATTACAAGCGTATCCATAACATAATGCAGCCACCACAATGCTTGAAAATATAAAGAGTGGTACTCAGTGATGTGTTGAATTGGATTTGCCCCAAACATAACACTTTGCATTCAGGACATGAAGTTAATTTCTTGCCACATTTTTTTGCAGTTTTACTTTAGCGCCTTATTGAAACAGGATGCAAGTTTTAGAAAATGAGTATTCTGCACAGGCTTCCTTGTTTTCACTCTGTCATTTAGGTTAGTGTTGTGGTGTAACTTCAATGTTGTTGATCCATCCTAAGTTTTCTCCTATCACAGCAATTCAATTAATTCCACTTTGACATTATGGGGTTTTGTGGGTAGGCCAGTGACACAAAATCTCAATTGAATACACTTTAAATGCAGGCTGTAACACAACATTTGGAAAAAGTCAATGGGTCTGAATACTTTCTGAAGGTACTGTATATAAACATTTTTTTTTTCTAAGAGTGTACACTATAGTGACTGTGAGTACTATAGTGACTATCTCCTTGACGGACTGAGTCCAGCAGTATGAGTTGTGACTGACAGAGAGATCCAGTCCCAAATGGCACCCTATTCCTTACATGGTGCACTACTTTTAGTAATCACTGAAAGAGATCCAGACTGAGAAGCCAGCAGCCAGACAAGTGGGAAATGTGTGAGGCAGTCACACCTCCAGAGCCCCAGACAAAACCAATAAGCATATCACTGGATCGGGTCAGAGTGATTCATTTGGAGCAGTTTGTTCCAGACAGACACCATACACACCCACCCACTCACAATCATCCAAAAAGACAAAAGACACAAACATCCAAAGCCATTTAGACAAACACACAAGTACACAAACATTCACTGGCATGTACATATGCAAAGTGGGTGTGTGTGTGTACATACATTCCTGCGTGTGTGCCTTCAGATGTGTCCCTTTGTATATATTTGCATTGCACCAAGGGGATATTAACTACCAATTATTTTCAGGGGACGATTTACAATAACCTGTTACTGTCATGTTTGTGACAAAGCACTTTATCGGAATTTATGCCGGTTGTGGGGCAATATTCCACAGCTCCAAATTTGCAGCCGAATTGGAGGCGAGATGAAAAATAAAAGCCATAGCACATAAAGAAGCCACTGAGGACACATCGTTAGATATAGCAGACGTGAGAAAACAAAAGCAGGCCCACAATGAACTTGAATGCACTGCAGCCTATCTACAGAATACATTTTCTATTGGTTTGTAATCTGTTGTTTATTCCTATTAGGCTAATTGAAACTGAGGGACGCTTCAGGGCTCTATGCAGTATACATGAACATGATCTATACTGAACAAGAATATAAACGCAACATGTGAAGTGTTGGTCCCATGTTTCATGAACTGAATTAAAAGATCCCAGAAATGTTCCATACGCACAAAAAGCATATTTCTCTCACATTTTGTGCACAAATGTGTTTACATCCCTGTTAGTGAGCATGTCACCTTTACCAAGATAATCCATCCACCTGACAGCATCGCTGCACAACTATTTTCAGGTCTCTCCAGAGATGTTTGCCCGGGTTCCTGTCCGGGCTCTGGCTGGGCCACTCAAGGACATTCAGAGACTTGTCCAGAAGCCACTCCCGTGTTGTCTTGGCTGTCTGCTTAGGGTTGTTGTCCTGTTGGAAGGTGAACCTTCACCCCAGTCTGAGGTCCCGAGTGGTCTGGAACAGGTTTTCATCAAGGATCTCTCTGTACTTTGGTCCCTTCATCTTTCCCTCGATCCTGACTAGTCTCCCAGTCCCTGTCACTGAAAAACATCCCCACAGCATGATGCTGCCACCATCATGCTTCACCGTAGGGATGGTGCCAGGTTTCCTCCAGACATGATGCTTGGCATTCAGGCCAAGAGTTCAATCTTGATTTGATCAGAACAGAGAATCTTGTTTCTCATGGTCTGAAAGTCCTTTAGGTGCCTTTTGGCAAACACCAAGCGGCTGTCATGTGCCTTTTACTAAGGAGTGGCTTCGGTCTGCCCACTCTACCATAATGGGCTGATTGCTGCAGAGATGGTTGTCCTTCTGGAAGGTTCTCCCATCTCCACAGAAGAACCCTGGAGCTCGGTCAGAGTGACCATCGGGTTCTTGGTTACCTCTCTGACCAAGGCCCTTCTCCCCCGATCGCTGAGTTTGGCCAGCTCTAGGAAGAGTCTCTTTCCACCACCCTCTCTGCCAAGAACATCATGTTTTCAGTTTTCACCTCCTCCTCAGACCACTCTCAGACAGTCCTAGCAAAAGTCTTGCTTGAGAAATTGCTCATTATTGCTCTTTGCTAAGAAGCTTATTTGATATTGAGATAAAAACGGCTGCATTGGGCCTTTAATTAAAACATGCTGACATGCTGAAGTAATGTTAAGTGCAGAGCTCAACACTTCCAGCTTTAACCAGATATGCTTCTCCCCCCAGATAGTCCATGAGCCAGGAGGGTCAGTCGGGCTCACTTGGAGCCAACGATGTCTCATTGTGATTTTTTTTTAAGGTCTATGTCCCAAGAGTTTGAAATGAGTGAAAACAGTGCACCAATGGTAGCTCTTCAGAAATAAGTGATTCAGTCAGCTTTTTGGGCACATTCTTACCACAGTCCTGTGAATAATTCAACATCCTTACATTTCTGGCACACCTGGATAATGTGGTTGTGTATTCTACATCACTATCAACATTTTAAGAGATTTTTGGGCACACTACAATTATATTTCATACAAGTATGATTAATATGAAATTGTCCAACAAGACCCCATCGTGTTGTTTATCAGCCATACTAGAAAAAGGCTTCATGTTGGAATTCTGTGACCTGTTATAGCTGTGTGTGTGCACAATTTGGTGTCTCTATCACCAAAGTTACAATCTAAAAATATACCTGCCCCATTACATGGAATTCTATGGCTAAGCTTCCAACATTCTAATGTCAATTGCACAATATGGGCGATTTGTAAACAATAGTTGTAGCTGATGCGTTCAAAGTTGGTTATATTATATATCATTTGAAAAGGTACTTTCATGACCTTTCAGAACCACTTGTCAAACAAAGTTTAAAATGTATCAGGGTTCCATTTGGAAGCCATTTATACAGGTAATTCTTAAGTGTACCCTAGAGGTCAAAGGTCAAAGTTCTGTTGACTTGAACTTTCCGAAAATGTGTCTGATGGATAACTTTGAATCGAAGCTTTCCAATTATATATTAAAGGGTATAAGCAAGCAATAATGAATGGGATGGAGGGATGAAAGAAAGAGTGATAACACACAGAAAGCTACCATTGCTGCACTGCTATCACACGTTTTCCAACTCTAGGGGCGCCATGCTCCAACGCACCACTGTGGGTGTGTTACCGTTAATCACCAATACTGACAAATAGCGACTGTCTCTACCCCCTTCAAACCATGACAAAGGACTTTAGGGCCCAAAGGCACCCGGCGGGTGGTAAAATGAGAAAACCGATAGAGAAGTTACGACCTCTGTTTTATGGACACAGAGAGAAGGCACATAATCCTACCGGGTCAATTATTGAGGTTGTAAAGAGCAATATAAAGACGCTATGGTGTGCTTTGTGCCCTGGGAAATATTGCTTGTGGTAAGAATGTAAAATACAAAATAAATCACAGCTATTATAGGGTTGAGGTGCAACAGAATGGACAATCCATATCGTAAATAAAAATATGTCTTGTGGGTACAGATTAACCTTCCATAGTCAATGCACACAGACAAATCCAAGGACTGTAGGCTACTATTCGAGATCATGTGCTAAGGAGTTGAATATCTGTGAACAATACTGAAGGAGGGCCTTGAGCCTGAGGTTATGGAAATCTTTCTCTAAAGGGTATAAAATTAAATTTGCTCAACGTATATGGCAATATGGATTTAAGATAGCGCAGTATTGGATGGCCGCTGTTTTGCAAGCTCAAACCCAACTTTGCCATTTTGTGATTATTTTGTCGTTTACTTTTACTCTATTTCCACAAAATGTATCCACTATTATTTCTTACAACTGACAAGAACTCTTGAACATCAGATCGGCAGCTACTTACCCCAAGAGATTAGGTGATGGATTCTCCATTCACCGGGAGGATAGTACAATGGAGTCAGGGAAATCGAGGGTGCCTCTTCATCAACTCCAAGTGGTGTGCTAATTCTAGCACGTCTTGGAAAACCTGATGGTCAAACTTCCCGAGGTAGTTTTTAGCTGTATTCGTGACTGCTGTATATACTCCACCTCAATTAAAATAACAAGCTGGCACTTAACAAACTATACAAGGTTATAAACAAGCAGGGAAACCTACACCCAGTGGCTGCCTTTCTGGTTGTCAGTGATTTTTAATTTGGCATCACTAAGATACGTGATAGCCAACTTCCATCAACACACCTCCACAATCACAGAAACATAATACACAGGCGCCGACTCCCGCCGCATCTGGCAGGGGCTACAGTCCATTACGCAATACGAAAGTTTAACAAACCAGGGAACTATCGCTCCATAAAAGCCACAACACTTGCAAAGCAAGGGGAAGAACTAATTCAGGTCTTAGAGCAAATGACATCACTGACTGAAACACTATTAGCATGCAACACTGCTAACTAGCCAACTATACAGACAACAGTATGGTGGATGTGAGTACAGTGGAGGTAAACCTATTTATTTTACCTTTATTTAACTAGGCAAGTCAGTTAAGAACAAATTCTTAATTTCAATGATAGCCTAGTGGGATAACTGCCTGTTCAGTGGCAGAACAACAGATTTGTACCTTGTCAGCTCGGGGGTTTGAACTTGCAACCTTCCAGTTACTAGTCCAATGCTCTAACCACTAGGCTACGCTGCCGCACCTATGCATTGAGTGAGATGACAGAGATATTGTCTCTAGAAACAATTTAAAGCAGGTGAGGTCACCTGTGGGAGATGGAACTAAAGGGTTAAGGCATATTGAGCAGGGCTAGAGGCTCTACAGTGAAGTAAGGCAATAATTACTAACCAGAACAGCAATGGACAAGGCATATTGACAATAGGGAGAGGCATGCATAGCCGAGTGATCATAGGGGTCCAGTGAGTAGCTTGGCGGGCCAGAGACACGGCTATTCAGACAGCTAGCGGGCATGGGCTAGCAAGCTAGCTAGCAGAAGGGCCTTAGAGGTAAGTCGTGACGGAAGAAGTCTGTTGTAGCCCCCTCCTGATGTTACGTCGGCAGATCAGTCGTCATGGATCAGCAGGGCTCCATGTGGTAAAAGGGTCCAGGCCAATTGGCAAAATAGGTACAGTGGCCAATGAATTTGTCCGATGGTCTCTTCAGCTAACAGTCCGATATGATCTAGACAGATAGCGGGCCGCGTCTAGCAGGCTAGCAGGCTAGCAGATGGGCATTCAGGGACGTCGTGTCGGATGAGCCAATTGAAAAAAAACCTCAGGCGAATTACGTCGGTAGTCCAGTCGTGATGGGTCGGTGGGGCTCTGTGTCGGCAGTAAAATGCCCAGGCCATTTGGCAAAATAGTATCGTAGCCCAAGGAGTGGCTGATGGACCTCTTCGGCTAGCCGGGAGATGGGCCTAGCAAAGGCTAGTTCCAGGCTAATTGGTTCTTGCTTCGGGACAGAGACCATAGCCAGTATCGGCCACTTGGATAGCAGCTGCGATGATCCAGGTGAAAATGTTCAGAGCTTGCGGTAGGAATCCGGAGAAAAATAAGTCAGATTTGCTCTGGTTTGAGTCACGCTGTACAGACTGGCGAGAGTTGTCCAGGCTAAAGGTAGCTGATGACAGCTAGCAGTGGCTAGCTGACTACTAGCTAGTAGAGCGTTAGCTGGCTAGCTTCTGTTTGGGGATCCGGTTCAAAAGTTAAGAAAATAGCAGATCCATACCACATTGGGTGAGGTGGATTGCAGGCGTGTATGTTGAAGTTGAGGTTAAGAAAAATATATGCGAAGAAAAAAAGAGAAGATATATACACGGGACACGACGAGGACAAAAGACGTCTGACTGCTACGCCATCTTGGATAATGGCAGGATTGATTGAGTATTCAAGCAAAGGTTTGTTTTACCCAGCACTTCTTTCAGGGTAGGACCACAGGACTCTTCAAGTAAGCCTGGGCTGTCTCCTCACACAGGCAACAGAAACAAGTAATGAGCTGGAGGTGGGAGAGAAAGGTAGAAAAATGGTTTTAAAAAACGAGACTGTACATTTGATAAGATTCTATGTTCTTGAGCGCTTGTGTATTTTGACTAGGCAAATATTTGCATCATGTTCAAGGACAGCCCATATAATTTTCCAAAGTAGGTTCTTAGAATCTGAACTCGTCATTGCGGTGCCTGATTGGTTGTTGGCGTAGTCTTGTTTGAGTCCAGTAATGTTGAATTCTGTTCATCTGGTTCATCCTGAGTGTGTTTCAGTGCTGGGTAACAGGTCACAGAACCCCTGCTTGAAGCCACACCTAGTGTACCCAGAACCTGTGAGGCTGCGTCCCAAATGGCAACCTATCCCCTGCCTAGTGTATTAGATTGACCATAGGGCTCTGGTAAAAAATTGTGCACTATAATTGCAGTATACAGTAGTATTTACTGTAGTGTTTTTGAGTACTGTACTATAATGTAGTACTACTATTCAGTCGTTTTTAGTGTTTAGTGTAGTGTTTTTGCAGACGTAACTGTAGTGTTTAGTGTAGTGTTTTTGCAGACGTAACTGTAGTACTTACTATAGTGTTTTATTATCTTTGACATAGAAGGGGAGGAAACCTACAGGAGAAATGTTCCATAGCCATTAGGTAGGTTAGGCTGGTGTTTCAGCACTTTTCTATAACCTGTAGGGAACACAATATATGGTCAATATAATATTTTTGACAGAGAGCCATGTTCTCTTCTGCAGTGCTCAATTTAGATGTAAAATCAGGCAAACCGAACGCAGTCTGATTTTCAATATGCTTAGTTGTTTGAAGTGTGTTCTTTCGCTAGGACAGTATCTCTTATTTATGTACACTCAAAGGTGAAGGCTACTTGAGCGGATACTGCACGTTACACGTGCCTACAACAACCAGAAATGACTGAAGCTAAAATCTAACTTTCATCTCTTCACACTATTTAAAATTCACATAGCGGCATCCCATCATAGGTCAATAATCGAGACAGATTATTCTTCATCTTTAATAAATCAAAAGTATTCTGTAATCAACAAAGCATAAATGATTAAGACCCTTACAGAAAAAACACCTAAAACTGAACACTTCTCATGTGATGATATGTCACATGAAGATTCACTGCAAACAAATTGGTTGTTACAGTCTCTTCAATTTAAATACTTATTATTCCACATGTCCTCACCTGGGATTTGAACTCACAACCTCTTGCTTGACAGAATTCTGAGCTTCCTGCTATGCCACCATGTTTGTGTCAAGGACTGATTACACAATTCCTGACATTTATCCCTTGTAAAAAATTCCCTGCCTTAGGTCAGTTGGGATCACCACTTTATTTTAAGACTGAAAAGTCAGAATAATAGTAGAGAGTGCTATATTTCAACTTTTATTTCTTTCATCACATTCCCAGTAGGTCAGAAGTTTACATACATTCAATTAATATTTGGTAGCGTTGCCTTTAAATTATTTTACTTGGGTAAAACATATTGGGTAGCCTTCCACAAGCTTCCCACAATAAAATTGGGTGAATTTTGGCACATTCCTTCTGGCAGAGCTTGTGTAACTGAGTCAGGTTTGTAGGCCTCCTTGCTCACACACGCTGTTTCAGTTCTGCCCACACATTTTCTATAGGATTTGAGGTCAGGGCTTTGTGATGGCCACTCCAATATCTTGACTTTGTTGTCCTCAAGCCATTTTGCCACAAATTTGGAAGTATGCTTGGGGTCATTGTCCATTTGGAAGAACCATTTGCGACCAAGTTTTAACTTCTTGACATGTTGCTTCAATATATCCACATAATTTTCCTTCGGCATGATACCATATATATTGTGAAGTGCACCAGTCCCTCCTGCAGCAAAGTACCCCGACAACATGATGCTGCCACCCCCGTGCTTCACGGTTGGGATGGTGTTCTTCGGCTTGCAAGCCTCCCCTTAATCATAACGATGGTCATTATGGCCAAAAGTTATATTTTTGTTTCATGAGACCAGAGAACATTTCTCCAAAAAGTACCATCTTTGTCCCATGTGCAGTTGCAAACCGTAGTCTGGCTTTTTTATGACAGTTTTGGAGCAGTGGCTTCTTCCTTGCTGAGCGGCCTTCAGGTTATGTCGATTTAGGACTCGTTTTACTGTGGATATAGATACTTTTGTACCCGTTTCCTTCATTGTTTGTACAGATGAACATGGTACCTTCAGGCATTTGGAAATTGCTCCCAAGGATGAACCAGATTTGTGAAGGTCTACAATTGTTTTTCTGAGGTCTTGGCTGATTTATTTTGATTTTCCCATGATAAGAGGCATGGAGTTTGAAGGTAGGCCTTGAAATACATCCACAGGTACACCTCCAATTGACTCAAATTATGTCAATTAGACTATCAGAAGCTTCTAAAGCCATGACATCGTTTTCTGGAATTTTCCAAACTTCTGACTCACTAGAATTGTGATACAGTGACTTATAAGTGAAATAGTCTGTCTGTAAACAATTGTTGGAAAATTACTTGTGTCATGCACAAAGTAGAGGTGCTATTGGACTTGCCAAAACTATAGTTTGTTCACACTATAGTTTTAATAACTCCAACCTAAGTGTATGTAAACTTCAGACTTTTTGGTTTATCCAGTTGATCTCTTAAATGTTTTGTTTATTTTTGTTATATTATCTATACAATAGGCCTGGCATATTCCCACGTTCAAGAAGCTTCCTGTTTTGATTGGGTTATTTTGATGAAAACCCTTTAAGCCTATATATTAAGATAAAAAACTCTGCATCTATGCCCAACCAAGCAATAGTGGCCAAAAGGGTGTTTAGCATCCCCAGTGGCTCTGCAAGTGTGGAGAGGGTATTCTCCGCCTCTGGCCAGCTATCTAAGAACCATTACATGAGCCTGAAGCCACAGACTGACCAAACTCATGTTTCTAAAAATGAAGTTAACTAATAAGTCATTTTTTGTTTAATTTGTATTTCTTTCTAAGTAAGTCACAGCCTACACTACCGTTCAAAAGTTTGGGGTCACTTAGAAATGTTCTTGTTCTATCATTAAATAGTACCCGGAAAACACCAGTCTCAATGTCAACAGTGAAGAGGCGACTCCGGGATGCTTGCCTTCTTAGGCAGAGTTGCAAAGAAAAAGCCATCTCAGACTGACCAATAAAAAGAAACAATTAAGATGGGCAAAAGAACAAAGATACTGGACAGAACATCCTGGAGTCGCCTCTTCACTGTTGAGACTGGTGTTTTGGGGGTACTATTTAATGAATTGCCAGTTGAGGACTTGAGGCGTCTGTTTCTCAAACTAGACACTAATGTACTTGTCCTCTTGCTTGTCCTCTTTAACAATGTCTATACTGTATTTCAAAATGTGATTTTCTTTCAAAAACAAGGGCCATTTCTAAGTGACACCAAACTTTTGAACGGTAGTGTATGTGCAATTTATAGACTTTAATACAACAAAATATTGTTTAAATGCTGAGCCCTTTATGTCCCTACTGTAACATCTGTGCTGGGAGTCGTGAAGCAAGTTCAGGGAGTGAATAATTTAATTAATAAATGAAACATAATACAACGCATAGACAGGAAACTGAAACAGAAACAATAACGCCTGGGGAAGGAACCAAAGGGAGTGACATATATAGGGAAGTTAATTAGGGAGGTGATGGAGTCCAGGTGAGTTTAATGACGTGCTGGTGCGCGTAACGATGGAGACAGGTGTGCGCCATAACAAGCAGCCTGGTGACCTAGAGGCCAGAGAGGGAGTATACGCGAGAACCTACCAGCCTATTGGGTCGCACTCACATATGCTTCACAATGTATTTCTTTGTAGGCTATAGCCTTGCAATAATATAAATAATATAGCCAGGTAGTCACAAAAATAGATGGGTGTTGGTTAAATTAAATTTTAATGGAGTGGCAGTTTTTTTTCCTGAGAGTGTGGAGGGGTTTTTAGCGGAGCAGTTGGAAAGGACATGGAGCACAGCGCAAGCACCGCTCCATGAGCAATGAGTGGGATTCCCAACCGCTCAAATCCCACCAACATTGGACAACTACACTATATTACACTAACCCTCAAATTGCTGAAATATGTCAATTAAATCAATGATGAGAGAATAGTCAGATTAACTGATAGCAGTGCAGATAGCACTCTTTTGCTGGGTGCAGAGATGTATTAGAGGTAAGGAATCTGTATGGGACATCTGAAAATACCACTAACTTTGTAGTGCAGCTGAATGATCAGGGTATCCCAAATACAGAGGTTGTGACTTCCAATCCCAGGTGGGGTCATATTGAAAGGAATATGAGAATAAGAATTCATATTGTTATTCATGAAAGATTTTTACACTATTTTAGCTGAACAGCGTACCACTTTCCTTAAAACAGCCATAACAGTTCATTATTTCCCTTACTTTTCACATCGAGCTGAAATGTTCACATGTGAAAATAAATGTTTGCATGTATTCAATTTAGAGTTAACACCACCTTTTCACACGTGAGAACAACATATTTTTATTCTCCTCATGTGAAAATATTTTTTGTTTGTTTAAAACCTCTTGAGCTTACTTGAGACGCAGACGTCCCACCTAGAGCTCTAGAAATGCACATGCGCGACGCTACATGCTAATAGTATTAGTTAAAACGCAAACGTTCATTAAAATACACATGTTTGGTATTAAAATAAAGCTACAGTCATTGTGAATCTAGCCACCGTGTCAGATTTTTAAAATGCTTTTCGGCGAAAGCATGAGAAGCTATTATCTGATAGCATGCAACACCCCAAAAGACCCGTAGGGGATGTAAACAAAAGAATTAGCATAGTCGGCGCTACACAAACCGCACAATAAAATATAAAACATTAATTACCTTTGACCATCTTCTTTCTTTGCACACCTTGATGTCCCATAATCAATACTGGGTCTTTTTTGGATTAAATCGGTCCATATATAGCCTAGATATCGATCTATGAAGACTGTGTGGAAAACGGAAAAAAAGAGCGTTTCATAACGTAACGTCATTTTTTAAAAGTTAAAAATTCGACGATAAACTTTCACAAAACACTTCGAAATACCTTTCTAATGCAACTTTAGGTATAACTACACGTTAATAAGCTATAAAAATCATCAGGAGGCGATGTAAATTCGATAGCCTGCCGTGTGGAAAAATGTCCGGAAAAACACAGAGACAATGCCTCGGGTCGGTGGTCGGAGAGAATCGGTTCCCTTTGGGCGGATCTACCAAGAATCAATTCAGATTCAAATGAGGAGACTCTATATATCCTGTGGTAGCTGTAGGTACTGCAAGCTTGGCCTAATATATTACGGTTCACCTTTAACAATTCATGGGAGTGGCGCATGGATATTTTTTTCCATCTCCAGTGATCAGATTTTCCTGCGCTTTTCGATGAAACAGACGTTCTGTTATAGTCACAGCCGTGATTTAAACAGTTTTGGAAACGTCTGAGTGTTTTCTATCCACACATACTAATCATATGCATATACTATATTCCTGGCCTGAGTAGCAGGACGCCAAAATGTTGCGCGATTTTTAACAGAATTTCCGAAAAAGTAGGGGGGAAGCTTAACAGGTTTTAAGCCTCATGTGGAATTGGATATTCACATGGCAAAAACTTACATGCTAAAATGTAATTTGCACTTTCGCGTAAAAAAAATAAAATAAATTCACATGTGATATTGCATTTTCACATGTGAAAACATTCACGTACAAATTGAATTTGCAGTCTCCATGTGAAATCTTTCAAATGTTGTCACGTGTGGTGTCATGGAATGACATGTAAGTAATGTTGCATCCCTATGTTGTCACATTTATGTCACGTGAAATTCACGTGTTTTTTCCGTGTAAGGGGAATACACTGGCTGTGTGCTCACAGTCTCCCTTGTCGCTGCCATCCCTACAGTCATCATCAAAGTCACACAACCAGTCTTTGGGGACACAACATCCATAAAGTCTCCTGGCCACACACAGAGACAGCAGAGAACAGGCCAGCGGGCACAGAGGCCTCCGCAGTCGTCAGGAAGGGTGTTCCGATACTCAGGCTAGTCCACGATCACACAAGAGGAAAGCATAATCACGACAAAGGTAATGCTTCACGAATCACAGTGTACTTAGATTGACAGTGAGCGTGTGTTCTAGCTGGTGTTCCTCGATTGGCTTTAATGACTGTTACTCAATGGCATGTGTATGTGTGTGTGTGTATTTGTGTGTGTCTGTGTGCACCCGAGTCTGGGGAATAAATCTTTTTTGTCCCCGAGGCTGTAATAAAACTATTACAGAATGTAAGTAATCAAACATTTCCCTCTCAACATATTCAACAGCATGTTTAACAAGCTCTAGTCATTTGCATACGATGTATTTGTATGCAATTGAAGACGGCTGGCGCCTTGCTCATAATTAAGGGAGTACAATTTACATTGTGGGGTCCAGATAAGGAAATTGACCACAAACCAATTATAATTCAAAGGGCTTTGTAACAACACAGGATAGCGATGATCTCTGCATGGAAATATGAACTACAAACACGAGGACCATTAGTTCTGTCTGACAGGCCCACTCGCAGTTTACAAATGTATGTTCAAACATAATTTCATTTCACATGAATCAATAACTAAAGGAGATCATTCAGGTGTACGTGGCAAGCCGCTACAAGAGGGGACAAGAGGGACGATCAACAGCTCGATAGAATTTAGCCCAGGGAGAAATGGATCAAGGCAAAGACAGCATCCCAAATGGCCCCATATTCCTCTATTGTGCAAAAGTAGTGCGCTATATAGGGAATAGGGTGCTATTTGGGGAAGCATGAGAGATATCATTGGTCTATTGATCTGTATTAGTAGCAATATACCCTGGCCAGTTTAACATCCACCCGTTAATGTTCTTTCATTATCTCATCATGTCTGGTCGAAATCTCTCATCCCCCATTGTATTACAGATCCTTAACTAGCCTATACCCGCTCCAACATGATGAAGCCTAATTGTCAGCCAATTAAGGAGGCCATCTGGGATTGGCACAACCATTTTTGCACTTTGTTGTTGTTTGAATTCCATATTCACCCTTTAAAGAGGTAAAATGTAGGTTGTAGACTGGGGGTAGCCTCTTATGATACTCTGGACTGGATCAGTATTATAGACTATAAGACGGACAATGACATTTGAATGTCAGGAATTCTTGGACATGCAACATACATCTATCTAATTATGAATAGAAACCATTAGTGTGGGAACTAATGGAATTGCGGCATGAAATCAATCTCTGGCCATTTTCAGAGAATACCAATGAGAGCAAAACAGCTTGACATCATACTTCTTTGTCTCTTTTCCGGAAAGAAACTCAGAATGGCAACATAGTGTAGCGGAAGTGACTCATCTAAGTATAATTCATTGACATCATCAGGGAGAGTCATTACCTGCCACCACTAACAAGCCAAAGAGCTAATTTACATGCAAAGTAAGTTAGACTATATCAATGGATTAATTTTCTCACAAGCATTCAGTGTTCATATTTACGGAAAGTTTATAATGTTAATTATTTGATCTTCTATACAAAAACATATAATGGCTGTTAACTTCAAGGCGTTCTGTCCAGAAGGGTTGGCATAGATTGGGGGGTTGGTTACCTTCATTCTCCTCCAATGCATCTGCACTGCAGAGATTAATCTGATGACACAGTTTAATATTCATAATGTGCTTTCAAGTGTATTCTTCTGTAGATTAAAAATGGAAAACGTTGAGGTGAAGCAATTGATGAAATCAACAGAGGATTAAGCCACAACACAGGTTTCCTCCACATTCTCTCTCGTTAGGCCAAACTCTGGAATTTAAGTCAAGATAGTCTTTCCCCTTCCTCTCTCTTCCTCCCTCTCTTCCTCCCTCTGTTTTCCAGTTTATGAATTTGTAATGGGAATCAATTCCCCTTCACAGGCAAGGGAGAGGTCAACCTGCTACACCATGGTAAGTGATTTAAATCAAAAATACATCTAATGTTGGTCCCTAGGGCTGGTGGAACCACTGCACCCATTTGTCATGACACCAATCTGCTTTTCCCAGTGTCTGGTTCACATTAAAACCTAGATATGATTGAATTTTGTTATAAGTTACAACCAGTCTGGTAAGGATGTTAGGACAGCCACTTTTGACCTCTGTTCCTGACATCTTGAACCATATTCCCTAAACTACATAGGGAATAGGCTGCTTATTGTCCATAGACAATAAGCACATGAATACAAGTGCACAATAGTGTAAACAGCCGGCATACAAAAGTGAGGTCAAATCCATGCAAACAGGTAGGACTGGCTACAACATACACACAACGTCCAAATCATACCTACAAGAGAGAACTCACATCATACACACACCTGTACAGACAAACACATTGGTTAAACAATATTTCCATTCAGCAGATGCAAGAAACACAATTACTGTGTCTGGTGCACCAATTACACAACAATATTTATGGGAGCCAAGAAGACCACACTAGGAGAAGGGGAAAACAAACCAAATGTAAGTCCTGTTGACTCTTCATTTGTCTTCATAATAGATACAGCTCCTTTTAGACATCCTGTTAATTTGAATCTATTAAAACATGGAAGAGAGAGTGAGTTCCCATTACGTTTCCATTCCGTTTGTTTCAGAGATGGTATTCATTGCCCAACTAACTCCTGGTATGAGCCCAAAATGGCACATTATAATGCACAACTTTTTACCAAAGCCCTATGGGCCCAGTTTAAACGTAGTGCACTAAAAAGGGAATAGGGTGCTTTTTGAAATGTAGACCAGTTATTCCTGGCAGGCTGAGTGAGCACATCAGTTGAGCGGGTTGACTAATCTTCGCACCTGCAGACGATAGCTATAGGAGTGGCCCACCATTCTCCTCTGGCACTTTTACTCTCTGATCAAGGAAAAGCTGCCTGGAACGCTGCTCAATTTATTGTGTACTGCAATACACAGCAGCATTCATGCCCCTATTTTTATACTGCAAATCAAAAAAATCTGAACTGGAGAGATAAGAGAAGTGCAAACAAGCACCAACTCTGCAGGTAGAATCTACTGGGAGGTAAAAACCTTGGCTACACCATTAATCAACTAAGCCTTACCCTCTTAGAAAAAATGGTCCTATCTAGAACCAAAAAGTGTTATTCAGCTGTCTCCACAGGAGAACCCTTTGAAAAACCTCTTTTGGTTCCAGGTAGAACCGTTTTGGGTTCCACGTATAACCCTTTCCACAGAGGGTTCTACATGGATCCTAAAAGAGTTCTACCTGGAACCAAAAATGCTTATATCATTTCCATATGTCTGCCAGTGGTCAATATTATATTCTCACAGCTGTCACTCTCCCCTTATGTGAGAATGAACAGGTACAAAATTCCACCCTATTCTCTATCTAGTGCATTACTTTTGACAAGGGTCCATAGGGCTCTGTTCAAAAGTAGTGCATAAAATAGGGAATATGGTGCCATTTGGGACAGAGACATAGTCTTTCAGGGACTTCAGTCAGAGGTGTTTGACTTGGGGAAATTGTTAAAATATTAATAATCCTAATTCCACTAATTAGCAATGAATTAGTGTGCAACACACACCCATAAAATGTTGTATAACGAAGCATGACACATTTCTTCATGTGTCTAAAACCTGCACCTGCTTATGAATTGTGAGAAGCAGCTGATTGGACAGACACATGAGTTGCGACCCCTCTACACTCCATTCCGGCTCCACCATGACACAGGTTCGTTAGTCACCAGGCTACCAAGGGAGAACATTAGAGAACTGGAGACCTGAAAATGTTGTGTGAGTGCGCCCTCAGTAGGAATCTGAGAATACATCATCCAAGTAGAAATGATGTGGGTTACATTACATCCGCCCCTCTAAAATCAGCATGCATCAATCCCTGCATGTACTACTCCACTACTGATGAAGTAAGGCAAGGGAGCAAGCACAAACTTCCCCTTTCATTAACTGTTTCAAAATGAATTAACTGACTAATTTGAGGCTAATTGATCATTAGCAAGAAGAATTTTGATTAAACATAGACACTAACCTACATGCGCCAGAGGTTCAAGTTGGAGTCCTCTAATTACAGTTATCCACAGTAAATAAAAACCCACCCCTCAATGACATACGCTCTCTTCTCTGATACTGTCAATATACAGTACCAGTCAAAAGTTTGGACACACTGTCGTGAATTGACTATCATTAATCTGATGACTGTTATTTATCGAATCAAACTGTTTAATTGTTACTCGATTTAAAAAAATCATATAACAATGAACTAATTAGGAATTTGGTGCACCACGGGAAAAGTTGTTTAATGAGTTACTATCTCCCAACTTAAACTCTAAAGATATACAGATATCTCTTAATTCCAAATTGTCCATTTATTTGGCTTGTTTGATTCTGAAAAACACTGGTTCCAACTTGCGCAACGTGACTACAAAATATCTCAAAAGTTACCTGTAAACTTTGCCAAAACATTTCAAACTACTTTTGTAATACAACTTTAGGTATTTTTTAAAGTAAATAATCGATATAATTGAAGACGGGATGATCTGTGTTCAATACAGGAAGAAAACAAACTGAAGCATGCTTTCTGGTCATGTGCCTCTCTATCAAACAGTACACATGTACTCGTTCAAGATGGCCATACTTCTTCATTACACAAAGGAATAACTTCAACCCATTTCTAAAGACTAGTGACATCCTGTGGAATTGGTAAGAACTGCAAGCAAGTCCCTTAGAAATCTGGATTCCCCCCCAAAATCTGAATGGTTAGTCCTTGTGGGTCTGCAAGAACCCTGGCCCTTTTGAATATTCAATACTACACAAATTCATTTAATAATTTATTTATTAACTAACTAAATAATAACACAGAATACCATACACACTTACACGAGATAAAAGTCCCTAGTGGACTGACACGATATGACGGCTTGTTACACAATGGAAAGGAGGTGGGGAAAATAAACAGATGGAGAGACAAAGAGTGAATTTATCGTACATACATTTGGAAACTATGCTCATAGTAACCAGAATACTTAGCACCCTAACCACCACTCATTCGGATTAGAAATGCAATATATATTCACGTGTAGATGTCTTTCTCTGTCGTCTCTCCGTTGAAAAAAATCGATCTGTCTATGGGTAGTGGCTTGATGTAAGGCTCTGGTTGTCCACCAAAGGTCACAATGTCCTTATTTGTAGAGATTCTCTGCTCTTGGAATGTTTGTTGGAATGGATACTTCAGACATACCAACATTGTATCAGGGGGATTGACTTCCTTCCCCCCTCGTGTCTTTAGTCAAAGTTCTAGGACCAGTTTTTAATGCATAGCTGCAGGCTGTGAATGTTTCTGGTCTCCGAGGTGAGGTTATCTTCCTCTGTAGAGATTGCGAGTTTCACCATTTTCAGCCGTGTAGCCACCACTCCACGCTGTCTGGTCTCAGTACAAAGTTTCTAACTATTTCAACGTGTGCACCACGGCCTCACATCTTTTTGGTCTTGAAGTTTTAACCATTCGTGACGTCCGGTTCACTCTGTCCATCTGCTTGGTCTCAATGGTTGATTGTTCTGGGTTCAGCTCCTGACCACTTTACACGCCAGCAGCAACCCGGCATGTTTTGGTCTGTATGTCCATTTTTAGCGAGTTCTTTTAAGCACTCGGGCTAAAGGGGCGTTCTGTCATGCTGGCACGAATTCTGAGCTTACTTGGGCGTGTCTACTGAGAAAAATAATTCTCATTTAGACGGCTAAAATCACATTGCTATCTTCACAAAAGTATTCTCATATTTAATCATATATTTTATACCACATTTAGATATAAACTTGATACATAGGACGCGTACACTTTCAGAGTTACAGTTACTTTGTCATACCATCCTTAATGACATCACAAAATAATAAACAATGTGACAGGATTATTCTTTAGATCCCCTGGACCATTCTCAACATTTGGATGTTAGAAATTAATGTTCCAATGTCCAATCTTTTGACGTTAGAGGTTTTAGGGGGGCCACAATCTATCTAGACAAAGCATTCCTTTGGTGGATACTAAAAGACAGAGGGAAAGTTCCCTCCTGCTTAAATTTACGACCCAGTGTTAACTTTTAACCACGTCTCAGTAATGAAACGTGGTTAACGACCAACATGGTGACAATGACCAACATCTGTATTGGAGCTGTGAACCCACACTTTCAATGGATGCATATTAGGTAATAAGCTTCTAGTGTTAACTTGCAAAAAAACAGGATTTTAAGAGAGCAGAAATCAGTGAAGAAGATATCAGAGCACAAGTCAGAATTGGGGCTAGCAACAGTAGATGGGCAGGGAGAGCTCTGCAGTGCTGATATATGACATCTGAATGTGCATCAGATGGCAACAAGATCATATTGTACAGCAATTTCATCAGGTAACATGAATACAAAGCCAGTGAGAGGTGGTTAGAATAGGGTGGGAGGCCAAAAGTTTGTGTAACCAATAGAGTCAGAGTCCCGAGTGTGGGAGCAAACAGTCTGTCCCACGGTTGGGTAAAGGAAGTATGTAGTCAACAAAGTATGCAGGAATCAAGGGGCAAATAGCAAAATGCATAAGAAAGAAAAATATATATAATGACTTGGGGCTAGCCATTGTAAGTTTAGAGTCACTCACCCCAAAGCTTGGGAGAGAGGGGTGAGTGTGGTGGGGGTAGCTGTACCAGACAGGGGGAGACAGGCCAGGGCAGACTGTGAACAGATCGCCAGGTGGAATCCAAGCAGCAGTACAGCAGGCAACGGGAGTAGGTGTCACACCCTCTTGGTAGAAGCTTTTTTTCCCCTGGAGGCAGATTTCTTGTAGAAAATGCCAGTGAATGGTCTTTGAAAAGCAGGAAGGGGCTTCAGAGGACGCTTCAAAGGCTCCTGCCACTTGTCGACACCTTTTACTTCACACCTTAATGCTAATTGAATTTGTATCTGGTCTGTCCTTGCAAGCCTGGGTGCCTTAACTCAGCATTCAGTCCCCATAAAGTAAAATATATCATTGTTATGTACTTTATTATTTTACTTTTCTTCTTGGCTTTCAAAATAGCATCAGCCAAACACTATTCACTCAGTTCCAGGTTGGATGGTGTCATCGGGTCTCTGCTGTTTGTTTGCTAGAGCAACCTCCATGTAGCTTGGGAAAAGAAAGCCTTGGAAGCAGTAATCTCTCTGGTTAATTTTGGTCAAAATTAGGTTGTAGATTTGGAGTTTTGATCTGGAGCGAAGGCCATGCTGTGCAGGGTAGCCTCCTGCATATGTACCTGCCGAAAAGTCCAAGTTTATCTAACTCCATCTATCCTTTTGTAAAAAATGTACCAGAGGCCACCAAAAGGGAGCTTGTTTGGCAAAAATGTCTTAACCCGGGGCTGGTTACTCTATGCTGTTAATGGAAAACACAATAAAGTACAGGGAAAGTGTTTGAAGAACTTTCAGCAAGACGGGTCGAAGAATTGGATATACAATATGGATATGAACAAAGATGTAAACACAACCATTTCTAAGATTTTACTGTGGTACAGTTCATATAAGGGAATCAGTCATTTGAAATAAATACAATCTATGGATTTCACATTACTGGGAATACAGATATGCATCTGTTGGTCACAGATACACTACATGACCAAAAGTATGTTGACACCTGTTTGTCGGGCATTAATATGGAGTCCCATTCAGCCACAAGAGCATTAGTGATGTTGGGCGCTGATGTTGGGCGATTAGGCCTGGCTCACAGTCGCCGTTACAATTCATCCCAAAGGTGTTCGATGGGGTTGAGGTCAGGGCTCTGTGCAGGCCAGTCAATTTCATCCACACCGATCTCGACAAACTATTTCTGTATGGACCTCCCTTTCTGCACGGGGCATTGTCATGCTGAAACAGGAAAGGATCTTCCCAAACTGCTGCCACAAAGTTGGAAGCACAGAATCGTCTAGAATGTAATTGTATGCTGTAGTGTTAAGATTTCCCTTTACTGGAACTAGACCAAACCATGAAAAACAGCCCAAGACCATTATTCCTCCTTCACCAAACCTTACTATGCATTGGGGCAGCTAGAGTGGCATCAGCCAAACCTAGATTTGTCCGTCTTACCGCCAGATGTTGAAGCGTGATTCATCACTTCAGAGAATGCATTTCCACTGCTCCAGCGTCCAATGGCGGTAAGCTTACACCACTCCTGCCAATGCTTGGCATTGCGCATGGTGATTTTAGGCTTGTGTGCGGCTACTCGGCCATGGAAACCCATTTCATGAAGCTCACTACGAACAGTTGTGGTCCTGACGTATAAAATGCAATGTGTTCATTGTCTGTAACTTATGCCTGCCCATACCATAACCCCACCGCCACCATGCGGTACTCTGTTCACAATGTTGACATCAGCAAACCGCTTGCTCATACAATGCCATACTGCCATGCTGTTTGCCAGTTATGGTTGAAACCGGGATTCATCCATGAAGAGCACAGTTCTCCAGCATGCCAGTGGCCATCGAAGGTGAGCATTTCAAATCAAATCGTATTTGTCACATGCGCCGAATACATCATCTGTAGACCTTACAGTGAAATGCTAACTTACAAGCCCTTAACCAACAATGCAGATTTAAGAAAATACGCCCCCACCCCAAAACAGTAAGAGATAAGAACATAATTATAGAGTAGCAGTAAATAACAATAGCGGGGCTATATACAGGGGATACCGGTACAGAGTCAATGTGCAGGGGCACCGGTTTCGAGATAATTGAGGTAATACATACATGTTAGGTGGCAATGCAAATAGTCTGGGTAGCCATTTGATTAGCTGTTCAGGAGTCTTATGGCTTGGGGGTAGAAGCTGTTTTGAAGCCTCTTGGTCCTAGACTTGGCGCGTTGGTACTGCTTGCCGTGCGGTAGCAAAGAGAACAGTCTTTGACTAGGGTGGCTGGAAACTTTGACAATTTCCAGGGCCTTCCTCTGACACCACCTGGTATAAAGGTCCTGGATGGCAGGAAGTTTGGCCCCGGTGATGTACTGGGCCGTACGCACTATCCTCTGTTTGCCCACTGAAGTCAGTTACGACGACAAACTGCAGTCAGATCAAGACCCTGGTGATGACAACGCAGATGAGCTTCCATGAGATGGTTTATGACAGTTTGTGCAGAAATTCTTTGGTTGTGCAAACCCACAATTTAAACAGCTGTCTGGGTAGCTGTTCTCAGACGATCCCGCAAGTGAAGAAGCCGGATGTGGAGGTCCTGGGCTGGAATGGATACACATGGTCTGCGGAGGTGGCTTATGGTAGAGAAATGAACATTCATATCTCTGGCAACCGCTTTGGTGGACATTCCTACATTCCTGCCCTCAAAACCTGAGAAATATGTGGGATTGTTGTGACAAAACTGCACATTTTAGAGTGGCCTTTTATTGTCCCCAGCACAAGCTGCACCTCTGTAATGATCATGCTGTTTAATCAGCTTCTTGACATGCCACACCTGTCAGGTGGATGGATTATTTTGGCAAAGGAGAAATGCTCATTAACACGGAAGTAAACAAATAAGCTTTTTGTGCGTATAGAACATTTATGGGATCTTGTATTTCAGCTCATGAAACATGGGACCAATACTTTACTTTTCACATTTGTCTCATTAGCCATGTCTTGTAGCCCTCTCTTTCGCACTAGGAGAATTATATGGCTGGTGTATTTCCATTCTCACGTTAACAGCAATTACAGAACAGCGAGAAATGAAGGCAAAGGCAGGCGGCTAATCTGAAGTGATTAAATTGTTTTCCGTTAGCTAAGCGCTAATGGATTGCCATTCATTTACAGTCGCCTCTGCTCCAATTGGACATTAAACTCCTCCTGTTATTGCCATCAAAATGAGAAGGTACAATAGACTTCTGTCTTGTACTTCGACAGGTGTAGCCTATTTTGTGAGATGTTTAGATAAATGTCTGTTTCCTCAAACCTCTATTGGGATGGGTTCCTCATGTGAAGGAAATTCACAGAATTAAAGGTTCAAAAGGTGCCCACCGTCAGCATGACATGGAAACTTTGTGACAGGCTTACGTGGAGCGTGTCCAGAAGGCTTCTCAGAGAAATAATGTTTCCTCCCCCGAGTTTCCCTCATGGTCCACCCCTGGGGTGCTGTTTTCAACCTGTCAAAACAGATTTATCCGTTTTTACCTCAGCAAAACCCCAATGGCACCCCCCTCCCACTGTGTTGTCGATCAGAACCTCTGAACGCCTCAGATACAGTCTGTGACTACTGTGAACAGAATATATTATTTTGATATAGAATTGATTTGCTCCACAGATACTTTTCCCAAGTCACAGGCTATAGCCACCAGACAACAAACCTTTCTCGGAAACACAGCAGAAGTCTAAGTGCAACTTCAGTCTGAGCACTATGAACTCTGTTTGCAAATGCTCTCAGCTGGAAAGAGATCTGAGGCCAGACATCCCTGAGCTCTGTAATAAACATGATGCATACCCAGCGATCTCCTTTGTCTTGAGATCCCTCACAGTAATGTTTCACATGTGATCTCACATGACCTAATGTGAAGTTAATGTCATAACGTGACAACATGAAACTACACATGTGAATATAAATGTGACATGGGGATGCAACATTTCAAGTTTTTTTCATGTCAAAGTGCAATTCCTACTTGAGGTGAAAACATGGTATTCTTCTCACAGGTGAACAGGTGGTGTGAACATATAGAGTTGAAGTCGGAAGTTTACATACACTCAGGTTGGAGTCAATAAAACTTGTTTTTCAACTACTCCACAAATTTCTTGTTAACAAACTATAGTTTTTGTAAGTTGGTTAGGATATCTACCTTGTGCATGACACAAGTCATTTTTCCAACAATTGTTTACAGACAGATTATTTCACTTATAATTCACTGTATCACAAATCCAGTGGGTCAGAAGTTTACATACACTAAGTTGACTGTGCCTTTAAACAGCTTGGAAAATTCCAGAAAATTATGTCATGGCTTTAGAAGCTTCTGATAGGCTAATTGACATCATTTAAGTCAATTGGAGGTGTACCTATGGATGTATTTCAAGGCCTTCCTTTAAACTCAGTGCCTCTTTGCTTGTCGATGGGAAAATAAAAATAAATCAGCCAAGACCTCAGAAAGAAAATTGTAGACCTCCACAAGTCTGGTTCATCCTTGTGAGCAATTTCCAAACGCCTGAAGGTACCACGTTCATCTGTACAAACAATAGTACGCAAGTATAATCACCATGGGACCACGCAGCTATCATACCGCTCAGGAAGGAGACGTGTTCCGTCTCCTAGAGATGTACGTACTTTGGTGTGAAAAGTGCAAATCAATCCAAGAACAACAGCAAAGGACCTTGTGAAGATGCTGGTGGAAACCGGTACAAAAGTATCTATATCCACAGTAAAACGGGTCCTATATTTACACAACCTGAAAGGCCACTCAGCAAGGAAGAAGCCACTGCTCCAAAACCACCATAAAAAAGCCAGACTATTGCACAAATGTCCTCTTGTCTGATGAAACAAAAATAAAACTGTTTGGCCATAATGACCATCGTTATGTTTGAAGGAAAAAGGGAGTGGCTTGCAAGCCGAAGAACACCATCCCAACCGTGAAGTACAGGGGTGGCAGCATCACGTTGTGTGGGTGCTTTGCTGCAGGAGGGTCTGGTGCACTTCACAAAATAAATGGCATCATGAGGTGGGAAAGGAGGAATGGACCAAAATTCACCCAACTTATTGTGGGAAGCTTGTGGAAGGCTACCCAAAACGTTTGACCTAAGTTAAGCAATTTAAATGCAATGCTACCAAATACTAATTGAGTGTATGTAAACTTCTGACCCACTGGGAATGTGATGAAATAAATAAAAGCTGAAATAAATCTCTACTATTATTCTGACATTTAACATTCTCAAAAAAAGATGGTGATCCTAACTGACCTAAAACATGGCATTTTTACTATGATTAAATGTCAGGAATTGTGAAAAACTGAGTTTAAATGTATTTGGCTAAGGTGTATGTAAACTTCGACTTCAACTGTAGGACATTTCATATCCCGATAACGATACATATCACAATAATACATCATTGAATTGGTTGAAGAACATATAGGAATCAAATTCCTTTAATGAGTGAGCGCCTTTTATTTGTAACAATGTAACAAGAAATAGGCCTTAACATGTGGTCATTTTATATAAACAATTGATTCATAAAATTTACAGAGAATGTGCTAGATCGTGACGCACCATTTGTCCAGCGTTGTCCAGGTTACGGGAAGGTTTGACCGGGTTAGAACCTCATTGTAAAATAAGAATTTGTTCTTGATTGACTTGCCTAGTTAAAATAAAGGTTAAATGACAAGCATAAATAGGTTTCCACAAAATAAGTTGCAAGAACTCACTCTGAGTAGAATAATAGTGTTTTACATGATTTTTGAATGACTACCTCATCTCTGTACCCCACATATACAGTACAATTATCTGTAAGGTCCCTATGTAGAGCAGTGAATTTCAAACACAGATTCAACCACAAAGAACAAGGAGGTTTTCCAATGCCTCACAAAGAAGGGCACCTATTGGAATATGGATTAAAAAAAGCAGACATCGAATATCTCTTTGAGCATGGTTAAGTTATTTATTACACTTTGGATTGTGTATCAATACACCTAGTCGCTACAATGACACAAGCCTAATCAGTTGCCAGAGAGGAAGGAAACGACTCATTGGTTTCACCATGAGGCCAATGGTGATTTTAAAACAGTTACAGAGTTTAATGGCTGTAAATAGAAGGAAGACTGTAGAGTATTAAACTATTCCAAAACATGCATCCTGTTTGCAACAAAGTAATACTGCAAAAAAAGGTTTTGTCCTGAATACAAAGTGTTATGTTTAGGGCAAATCCAATTCAACACATTACTTAGTACCACTCCATATTTTCAAGCATATTGGTGGCTGCATCATGCATTGGGCATGCTTGTAATCGTAAAATTAAGGACTTTGGTGTTTTTCAGGGTAAAAAAAAATGGAATGGCACAGGCAAAATCCTTGAGGGAAACCTGGTTGTCTGCTTTCCACCACTCACTGGGAGATGAATTCACCTTTCAGAAGGACAATTACCTAAAGCACAAGGCCAAATCTACACTGGAGTTGCTTACCAAGAAGATAGTGAATGTTCCAAAGTGACCGAGCAATACATACAAATCATTAAAATCCAGACAAAAAATAGTTACACAAGAAGCAATCTAATATCACACAGTCAAACTCTGTCATTTAGTAAGTTCACCATTCTGCGATTCTCACTGTTAAACATCGCACGGTGTTTGTTTCAACACCACGGCTCTTTATGTCATCATGATCAACAATCAACAAATAATGTGCAAATGTTGCACAATCCAGGTGCGCAAAGCTCTTAGAGACTTACCCAGAAAGATTCACAGCTGTAATTGCTGCCGAAGGTGCTTCTACAAAGTGATGATCAACTTCCGGACTTGTCTCTGTGCTGCTGTGCTGTTTGCTGCTACTTGGCTGTCTGACAAATGTTCTAGTTTTTTCCTCACTCTACTTTTTTTCATTCAACTTTTTCACCCCGGACGCTTTATCTGGACATGGTTCTACAGGACCTCCACCAGCCGAAAAAGTTTAGTAGTAACATAAACACTATGCCATCCAATTGCAGTCGCTGTACTCATCATATACAGAAGAACTCTCGCCTTATGGTGAGGATAGCCGTTTTGCAAGCACAGCTTCGGATGCAATCTTCAGGCAAGGGCAATTTAAGTGTAGGAAAGGATGAAACAGTGTCTGTAGTAGTATAAATCTCCCTGCACAGTCCCCGCAGCCGGACACTTTTCTCAAGGCTTCTAGAAAGAAATGCTGTCCTCATGCTCAACTGGAGTTGCTACATGAATCTTTCTACCGGTTCTCCACATTAAGCAACGAGTCAGAGGCTGAGCCTTCTCAGGTTTCTCCACCACACATTACGTTGTCTGAGCCGCCGAAGCCTCCCACCATTAGCTCTGACAAATTGAAAACCCTAGTCATTGACGACTCCATTACCCACAATATTAGACTTAAAAAGAATCATCCAGCGATCATACACTGTTTAACAGGGGGACAGGGCTACCGACATAAAGGCTAATCTGAAAATGGTGCTGGATAAGGCTAAACCTGGCGAGTGTGGAGAGTATAGGGATATTGTTATCCATGTCGGCACCAACAATGTTAGGATGAAACATTCAGAGGTCACAAAGCGCAATATAGCTTCAGCATGTAAATTAGCTAGAAATATGTGGCGCATTGAGTAATTGTCTCTGGCCCTCTCCCAGTTAAGGGGTGTGGTGAGCTTTACAGCAGTCTCACAACTCAGTCACTGGTTGAAAACTGTTTTCTGCCTCTCCCAAAATATAGAATTTGGAGATAATTTTCCCTCTTTCTGGGACTCACCCATGAAGCCTGGCCTACTGAGGAGTGATGTACTCCAACCTAGCTGGAGGGGTGCTCTCATCTTATCTATCAACACAGACAGGGCACTTATTGAGATAGGGTGCAGGCCAGCCAGCTTAGTGGAGTCTGCCAATAGCGCAGTCAGTGTAGTCAGCTCAGCTATCCCCATTGAGATCGTGTCTGTGCCTCTAGGTTGAGCAAAACAAAACATGGCGGTGTTCGCCTTATGTTTTAAATCATTTAACTAGACAAGTCATTTAAGAACAAATTCTTATTTTACAATGAAGGCCTCCCCAATCCTGGACGACACTGGGCGAATTGTGCGCCGCCCTAAGGGACACCCAATCCCAGCTGGTTGTAATCCAGCCCGGGATTGAACTAGGGTCTGTAGTGACGCATCTAGCACGGAGATGCAGTTCCTTAGACCGCTGCGTCACTCGGAAGCCTTAGCATTCTCACTGGAATAAAGACCTCCTCCATTCCTGTCAACATTGAAAGAGATTGTGATACCTCACATCTCAAAATAGGGCTACTTAATGTTAGATCCCTCACTTCCAAGGCGGTCATAGTCATTAATCACTGAGCATAATATTGATGTGTGACAGAAACCTGTCTCAAACCTGATTAATTAATTTACTGTGTTAAATGGGGTCTCTCCTCCTGGTTACATTAGTGACCATATCCCCGCGTATCCCGCAAAGGTGGAGGTGTTGCTAATATTTACGACAGCTAATTTCAATATATATATATATATATATATATATATATATATATATATATATATATATATATATATATATATACACTGCTCCAAAAAATAAAGGGAACACTAAAATAACACATCCTAGATCTGAATGAATGAAATATTCGTACTAAACACTTTTTCTTTACATAGTTGAATGTGCTGACAACAAAATCACACAAAAATTGTCAATGGAAATCAAATTTATCAACCCATGGAGGTCTGGATTTGGAGTCACACTCAAAATTAAAGTGGAAAACCACACTACAGGCTGATCCAACTTTGATGTAATGTCCTTAAAACAAGTCAAAATGAGGCTCAGTTGTGTGTGTGGCATCCACGTGCCTGTAGTAGTAAGGCCTGGGCATGCTCCTGATGAGGTGATGAGGTGGCGGACGGTCTCCTGAGGGATCTCCTCCCAGACCTGGACTAAAGCATCCTCCAACTCCTGGACAGTCTGTGGTGCAACGTGGCGTTGGTGGATGGAGCGAGACATGATGTCCCAGATGTGCTCAATTGGATTCAGGTCTGGGGAACGGGCGGGTCAGTCCATAGCATCAATGCCTTCCTCTTGCAGGAACTGCTAACACAATCCAGCCACATGAGGTCTAGCATTGTCTTGCATTAGGAGGAATCCAGGGTCAACCGCACCAGCATATGGTCTCACAAGGGGTCTGAGGATCTCATCTCGGTACCTAATGGCAATCAGGCTACCTCTGGCGAGCACATGGAGGGCTGTGCGGCCCCCAAAAAGAAATGCCACCCCACACCATGACTGACCCACCGCAAATACCTGAAGAAGTACCTTCTATTTTGAAACCTCCCTGTTCCATTGTATGCCTTCCCTCCATTTAAAAGGATATCAACCAGATGCCTTTCCCTATGGCTTTGACATGGTGTGAACAGTCTTTAGACATAGTTTCAGCCTTTATTCTGAAAAATTTGTGAGAACGATCACTTCGCATCAGTGGATGGCTGAGTTTTGCATGCGCCAACAGCTTGGAGCAGACATCTTCTCTCTCCTATTGAAAAAGCTATGGTCCGATTAAAATATTATTGATTATTTATTGTAAAAATAACCTGAGGATTGATTATAATTTATTTTGACATGTTTCTTTAACCTCTTGCGACGAGCAATCCCGTATCCGGGAGCGTAATCATAGCCTCAAACGCATTAGCATAACGCAGCGGACATAAATACCCCTAGAAACTTTTCCTATTCATGAAAATCGCAAATGAAATGAAATAAATATATTCAAACACAAGCTTAGCCTTTTGTTAACAACACTGTCATCTCAGATTTTCAAAATATGCATTACAGCCAACGCTAGACAAGCATTTGTGTAAGTTTATCATGGCATAATGCTATGCTAGGCTCTGCTGGCAGCAGGCAACATTTTCACGAAAATAAGAAAAGCAACCAAATTAAATCCTTTACCTTTGAAGAACTTCAGATGCTTTCACTCAGGAGACTCCCAGTTAGATAGCAAATGTTCCTTTTTTCCCAAAATATTATTTTTGTAGGCGAAATAGCTCCCGTTTCTTCATCATGCTTGGCTGAGAAATCGACCGGAAAATGCTGCAACTATAACACCAAACCTTTTTCAAAATTTGCTCCATAATATCGACAGAAACACGGCAAACGTTGTTTAGGATCCATCCTCAAGGTGTTTTTAACATATATATTCGATAATATATCCGTCAAGGCAATTGGTTTCTCATAAGAAGCGATTGGAAAAATAGCTACCTCAGTATTTTACATGCTATATATGGTCCCTTACAGCCATTCTTCAATGGAAATGCCTAAAAAGACGTCACAATGCTGTAGACACCTTGTGGAAAACGTAAGCTCATTCGTAGCTCATTCACAGCCATTTAAGGAGTCATTGGCATGAGGCGGTTTCAAAAAATGCAGCACTTCCTGGTTGGATTTTTATCTGGGTTTCGCCTGTAACATCAGTTCTGTGGCACTCACAGACAATATACATGTCAGAGTGTTTTCTTTCCAAAGCTGTCAATTATATGCATAGTCGAGCATCTTTTCGTGACAAAATATCTTGTTTAAAACGGGAACATTTTTCATCCAACATTTTTAATAGCGCCCCCTAATGCATAACTGATTTTAAGATGTTGCTTCAATATATCCACATAATGTTCCTACCTCATGATTCCATCTATTTTGTGAAGTGCACCAGACCCTCCTGCAGCAAAGCACCCCCATAACATGATGCTGCCACCCCCGTGCTTTACGGTTGGGATGGTGTTCTTCGGCTTGCAAGCGTTCCCCTTTTTCCTACAAACATAACGATGGTCATTATGGCCAAACAGTTTTGTTTCATCCGACCAGAGGACATTTCTCCAAAAAGTACAATCTTTGTCCCATGTGCAACAGCAAACCGTAGGTCTGGCTTTTTTATGGCGGTTTTGGAGCAGTGGCTTCTTCCTTGCTGAGCGGCCTTTCAGGTTATGTTGATATAGGACTCATTTTACTGTGGATATAGATACTTTTGTACCTATTTCCTCCAGCATCTTCACAATGTCCTTTGCTTTTGTTCTGGGATAGATTTGTTCTTTTCGCACCAAAGTACGTTCATCTCTAGGAGATAGAACGCGTCTCCTTCCTGAGCGGTATGATGGCTTCGTGGTCCCATTGTCACGCCCTGACCATAGAGAGCCTTATTATTCTTGTTATTCTCTATTTTGGTTAGGTCGGGGTGCGATTAGGGGGGGGGGGTGTTCCTATCTAGGTTAATTATTTCTATTTGGTATGGTTCCCAATCAGAGGCAGCTGTTTATCGTTGTCTCTGATTGGGGATCATATTTAGGCAGCCATTTCCCCACTGGTTTTTGTGGGATCTTGTTTCTGTGTAGCTGCCTGTGAGCACTGCTTGAGCTTCACATATCGTTTATTCTTTATTGTTTTTTGTACGTTTGACTATCAATAAAATATGGCAAACCGATTCCACGCTGCTCTTTGGTCTGAGTATGATTACAACAACAATTGTGACACCCATGGTGTTTATACTTGTGTATTATTACCTTCAGGCGTTCGCCTAAATGGCACAAAAAATGTATCCCTTTTCATTTTACTACTACAAGCTGGAAAAAAAACTACTTGTGTAGAAAGTAAACATCCACACCTTCACCTGTTCTTAACTGACTTGCCTAGTAAAATAAAGGTAAAAAAAACCTTGACGGTGTCAACTGTGCTTATGTCTGCATAATGAAAAGGTAGAGAAAAAAAAAACTTCTGACTATTTCTGGTCTAGCGATCGATGCTCGGTCTTACATAATTACAAAGAGGAGATTCTCTTGATTAAAATGGTGCCCGGCTTGAAAAAATTCTTAATATACACAGTGAGATATTTGGCAAAATAGACCCCCATAGGAAACAATGGGAATACCGCAGAGTTCCAATATCATTTTTTGGTTGTTTACATTTGAACTATAAAACAATGTGAGCAGGTCTCTTTGCCAACAATAGCGAAGCTGGCATTGTGACGTTGAACAATATGCTGGGAATAGAACATTCAGAAGGCGAGTTGGTGCCACGGTGCTCAATAAAACTAATAGGAGCTGGCAGGGTGAAAAATGCATAAAAATTAGGCCTGTTTTTTCGCGATTGCTTAAAAACGACGGCAAGCAGCTGGGAAACATGGTCATATTATGAAACTGGCTGTCCCCAGTCCAACTGGTCGTGCTGCAACTCCAGTTTTAACTGTTCTGCCTGCAGCTATGGAACCCTGTCCTGTTCACTGGACGTGCTACCTTGTCCCGGACCTGCTGTTTTCGACTCTCCGTCTGTCTCTACCGCACCTGCTGTCTCGACCTCTGAAAACTCGGCGATGAAAAGCCAACTGATATTTACTCCAGAGTTTCTGACCCTCTACAACCACTGTGATTATTTGACCCTGCTGGTAATCTATGAACTTTTGAACATGTTGAAGAACAATCTGGCCTTAATGCACAGCCAGAAGAAGACTGGCCACCCATCAGAGCCTGGTTCCTCTCTAGGTTTCTTCCTAGGTTCATGCCTTTCTAGGGAGGTTGTCCTAGCCACCGTGCTTCTACATCTGCATTGCTTGCTGGGGTTTTAGTCTGGGTGGAAAATGAATGACAGTCATCCACTCCTGTAAGTGATGCTCATTGTAATAATAAGATGTCTTTAATAGAAATAAGGCCATGCTCATAAAAAAATGTCCTCATCTTAAACAGCACCGACTGCCACTGGTGTCTACGTATAGACTGTCTTAAAGACGTCTTCATTTTCTAAGACATATCTCGAGATTGTCTCAAGACATGGTGATGGCTGGGTATGTGGAAAATGATACAACAAAGGTACAGTGAGCCTGTTCTTATCTTGAGGCAGGGAGCAGGGTCAGGGCAGACCATTCCAGCACCAGCAGCATAGCTACTCTTTACCACAGCCCATTCTGTTAAAAACACAATTTATTTCCCCCCTTTATCCAGAGTTCGAGATAACACAGAGCAATTCAGGGGAATTCACCCATGACAGGTCTGGGTTATAAAGACGTCTCATTGACGATTTCAGCCACGTTTTGTTGCAAGCTGCCCAGGTGCCCCCAGCTCCAGCCTGCCTGTGCATGCCAAACAGTATTATCCACACCTACTGTCAGTGTCTGCTTTTCTCTATTCAAGATCTGACCTCTGCCGAACCACACTCAGCCCATGTCCTCTGACCCCAGCTATCTCCTCCAATCATCAGTATTGCCTGGTGTCTGCCACTTCAAAGCAACTGCAGAGGGAACTGGAGGAGGAGGATAAATTATCAGAGGAGGCACATTTTACAAAGCTTCCTGTCGAATGAGGTTCAAGACAGGACGTTACACTGCATAAAAGCTCTTTTCGAAATTATTTCTAAATTCTGCACAATTAATTGTGTTTTGACTGTTATGTCAAAGGCTGGTTCTTCAGGAGACAATTATTTTATGGTGAGAGAGCAGTTGTATGACTGTCTTGAATCCCCTTTGAATTGCTGTTTGCACTTTTCTTCAGTCTTTTGTTGGGATATCAAGTTGAAGGTTCTGTTTGAGATTGAGATTCAGATTGTGGGCATTTAATCTGTTTGCACAAAGGCTCCATTGTGAAGCTGGAAGATTAAATCTCAGGCCTCTATTTTTCAGTGTGCTCACCTGCTTGAGTTACAGTTTAGGATAGGGCAGAGGCAAAATGGGAGCTTCACGGTCTTGTGTCAATTTTAGGATTTAGATTTAATGTGAATAATATCAGTCAGCATCAAAATAACTTGACACGAGAGCAGTATACAAACAAAATGACAAACTGTATAGCGGGAAATCCTTCTGTAAATATATTTTAACTAGAGTGTAATTTCCATGGTGAAAGATCAGACTCAGTGCCAATTAAAGAAGATAATGAAAATACATTCCCATCACAAGATTAAACCCTCTCTCCCTCTTCTCAAAGTGCACACATGATTGCATCCAAAGAAAACATCACAGTCCAATATTTTAACCCTTACATTACCATCTATGCACAGACCAGGTAAAACAATTGGTTTAGCAGTTGGACTATACTGCTGTGGAATTGCAATTTCTATTCTTGATTGCCAGTGAAATATTACATATACACACACCCAGGAAAAATATGACAAGTTTTTTTTAAACATAGAAAGGAGCACTTAGTTATGGTCATTTTCACATTTTCATACATTTTTGGTAATTACGTACACTAAATAACTTGTGATAAATCTATAGCAATGTAGAGTGGGAAGTGACCGTGTGTTTGAACAACTAATTGACACTGCAGTAAATAAAACCATCTGTCTTTGCCCAGGACCTGAGTCTACGCTGACTGGTGTGCCATAGCAAACCACAGTTACAGTAGGCTTGTATGCAAATAAGCCTTTTTACCACACAGACCTGCCACCATTCACTTTGAACTGGACTGTGTTCTTACAGGCTGTTGCACCAGCGCAACTTTAGATCGGCGTTTCTTAAAGTATGGGTCGTGACCCACGTACAACGTAAATGTATAATTATTACTGGAATTGATTTGGCCAACTGCACTCTCAGTTCAGTTCGGCAGCTGCGCAAAGTGGGAGTGGTAAGAGGGAGATGCCCATGTGCTTTACCTGATCTTTTATCTGCAGTTTTCTTGAAGATCATTCTGCAACTCACACGCTGCAGCACTGTGGTTCAAGCCACTAACTTATTCTTTTTTTTATTTATCCATTTTTATTTTACCAGGTAAATTGACTGGGGAATTTTTTTTTTTAAATCCATTTTTATTTTACCAGGCAATGACCTGGGGAATAGTTACAGGGGAGAGGAGGGGGATGAATGATCCAATTGTAAACTGGGGATTATTAGGTGACCGTGATGGTTTGAGGGCCAGATTGGGAATTTAGCCAGGACACCAGGGTTAACACCCCTACTCTTACAATAAGTGTCATGGGATCTTTAATGAAGTCAAAGAGTCAGCACACCCATTTAACATCCCATCCAAAAGACAGCACCCTACACAGGGCAGTGTCCCCAATCACATTGGGATATTGTTTTAGAGCAGAGGAAAAAGCACCTCCTACTGGCCCTCCAACACCACTTCCAGCAGCATCTGGTCTCCCATACAGGGAATGACAAGGACCAACCCTACTTAGCTTCAGAAGCAAGCCAGCAGTGGTATGCAGAGTGGTATTCCATCACTCATCACTCTTTTTGTCCCTTCAATACAAACTTTGAGAAATAACGAGGAGCGCACTAAATTTGTTTTGTGTGGGGAAGTGCTTAGTAATGAGTTACTCAAAATGAACAAATTAATAAAACGACATGTCCTGACCAAACATCCAGGCACAACATGATGGTAAACCCAGGGAATTATTTCAGAACAGGGCAGAATGGTTCAGGAAACACTGCTTCGAAAATGGAAAAGTAAATCAACTAACAAGGCATTGTTGTCATTTTATAACAGGTGATGATAAGCAGGAGTACTATCTCTCATAGTAGTAGATGTTAGTTTATCTTTCAAACAAACCCCTGGCCTTGTAACGTTACACAGCTAATAGCTAACGATAGTGCAACCATAAGAAACAGTATAGATGAAGATGAAAAATTCAGGCCTACTGTACATTTTACTGTAGAAATTGTTGAAAACAAGTCTAGGTTGGAACTGTTGCTTGTTATAAGTAATATTTTTTATTCTGAACTGGAATAAACTGATTGAAGCAAGATGCTATTTGGGGCAAACACTCACACAGTTCCTTGTTGTTCATCTGCAGCAGGAAGCGGTCTCCTGCCTGACTGAGAAAGCAGTAGATGTTCTGATCAAGTTTGGCACTACATACCAATGCAAATCAGGGTTCTCAAGTACAGGAACAGTGTCAATGCTGAACATGACTTAAGTGTTGCACTGTCAAAAACTGAGCCCAGAATAGACATGCTTGTTGAAAACTTCAACCAGACATCACAGTCTACATCTGTGTGATATGATCAGTTTATTCCAGTTCAGAATAAAAAAAATGTGCATTTTAACAGCAGCAGTTCCAACCTAGACTTTGTATCAACAATAATTTATACAGTAAGATGTACAGTAGGCCTGAACATAAAAAGATTTATGGGTATTTCATTATTTGATTTTGTCTATATTGACTTTTCTTTTGCCATGGCAATGAAATGTATCGATATTTATGTATAGTCCCAGGAAAACACAGAATTGCTCATTTGGGTCCCAGGCTGAAAAAGTTTAAGAACCTCCCCTGCTTTAGATCATTAGAATGCATTTGCCAAAAGCCACAAAATACACCTGAATGGATGTCTGCAAATATATATATGTATAAATACCACAGTACCACGGTAGCTGTAACGATGTACGCTGAGAGTCGGGAAGCAAGTTCAGGGAGTGAATACATTTAATTAATAAATGAACAAAACAAGAAACACGAACAGTGCACCGACGTGAAACAGGAACAATGACGACTGGGGAAGAAACCAAAGAGAGTGACATAAAAAGGGCAGGTAATCAATGAGGTGATTGAGTCCAGGTGACTGTCATTACGCGCGTAACACTGGTGACAGGTGTGCTGCCGGAGAGGGAGCACACATGACGGTACCCCCTCCATGACGTGCAGCTTCAGCCGCAGGACAGTGACCAAGATGACAATCCCGGGGATCAGTACAGGACCGGTCACCTCTGCCAAGGCGCAGGAACCTGTAGATCCGGCTGAGGCGCAGGACCATGACGATCTAGAGCGCCGGAGAGAGAACATACGTGACAGTACCCCCTCCCTGGCGCGTTTGGGCTACAGCCGCAGGACGCCAACCAAAGGGTCGATCGCGGGGATCTGGAGCGGACCGATCGCCTCCGTGGGGGCGTAGAAACCTGACGAACCGTCTAAAGCATGAGAGCCTGATGGCTTTGCTGAGACCTCCCTGGTTGCCTCGGTCGAGACACGGGAACCTGTACACCAGCTGAGGCATGGGAGCCTATCGAGGCCGCTGAGACATGGGAGCCTATCGAGGCCGCTGAGACATGGAAGCCTATCGAACCCACCGAGGTATGGCAGCCCGTCGAGCCAGCTGAGGCATCGGAACCCATCAAACCCACTGAGGTATGGAAATCCTTCGGGCCAGCTGAGGCAGGGGAACCTGACAAACCCTCTGAGGCCTCCCAGGAAGCTCCGGATCGGACACCCGGACAAGACATCACCCCCAATACCAAAAAAAACACTCCTTGATGCTTCCCTTTGTTGAGTCGGATAGTCAAATTAGCTAGCAGGTGCAAGCTAACTAGCTAAATTGCCATAAATGTTTAATTGTTTTCGACCTGTCCCCAAATTAATGTCATTGGTTTATAGTTTGTTTTGATATTTTAACCTGTGTGTCGTGATCACGTGTGGTGTGGGGGGACAAAATATATGTATGCACAATGCCGGTTTGGGTTCCGTGTTAGGCTGTTTACATGTAATCTAGAGAGTTCAACTATTAATTATTTTTTTGCCTACCTTTACTGACACCGGACATATTCAGCGGGTGTTGCCCATTCGTAAATGTATCCGTTATTTTGTGGTCTGGCACACTCAAGACGAGAGTGCTCTGAAATCGGAGTAGATAGCCAGAGTGAATTTGCAAAGGCAAGAGATATGCTAACTGGATAACAACCAAATTACAATTGCATCTGTAGCTGTGTATGGCCACCGCAAAAATGTATAAATACGCTAGCCTATTAGCCAAGTTACGGCTGACTTGTGATCATTTCCCTTGCTAGTTTGATTGTTTTGACATTCCCAGCCTTTGTTACATAAGTGTGTTTTTGTCCAAAATATTGAGTCATTCATACTGAAACAGTGCATCCCGAATGGAGGCAGCAAACAATGTATCAGGCCAGCTGTGATTTAAAACCCGATAAAAATATTTTTGGGACGACCAAGAAATATTGGTGAATTATATTAATCATGCATTATTAAACTGCATCCATCTATTCTGCAAATAATGCCTTAGTGTACGTCATGGAATGTTCAGTCAAATAGAACCTATTTTTAAAACATCTTAAAAAGTTGGTTTTGTAGCATCAACTGGGAATTGGATATTTTTGACTGATTTATGATTGTCTGTTTCATATCTGCAAAGTAGTTAAAACGCTGTCTGTTCCACTTTAAAACTCGCAAACAATTCATGGTAACCTGGTAAACAATACATTTAGATCTGGCGTTTATCTGAAACAGGCATGTATTTGCTGAAATATGTGCTTAAAAGTTAAAAAGGTACAGGTGGCTATTTGAAACTGTGTTTAATTGGCATTTTACATTAATAACCATGATAAATGCATAGAATATACTGTACCTTACTATGGATATAGCCATACTATTTACTTATCCACTTTTTAGTAAGTAGGTTAAACTTACTAGTTTAAGACAGGGCCCCCCTAGTGAAAATACTGTCGTCTTTAAAGAGTTCTGCTAACTTGTGGTTATTTTGTCAATGGCATGTGACTCCAAGCTCAGAGACAGCCGAGGTCACCATGTTTGAGCTGGTGAAATACACTATACAGTTGAAGTCGGAAGTTTACATACACATTAGCCAAATACATTTAAACTCAGTTGTTCATAATTCCTGACATTTAATCCTAGTAAAAATTAGGTCAGTTAGGCTCACCACCTTATTCAAAGAATGTGAAATGTCAGAAAAATAGTTGAATGATTTATTTCAGCTTTTTTTTCTTTCATCACATTTTCAGTGGGTAAAAAGTTTACATACTCTCAATTAGTATTTGGTAGCATTGCCTTTGCATTGTTTCACTTGGGTCAAACGTTTCAGGGTAGCCTTCCACAAGCTTCCCACAATAAATTGGGTAAATGCTGGCCCATTCCTCCTGACAGAGCTGGTGTAACTGAGTCAGGTTTGTAGACCTCCTTGCTCGCACACGCTTTTTCAGTTCTGCCCACAGATTTTCTATAGGATTGAGGTCAGGGCTTTGTGATGGCCACTCCAATACCTTGATGTCCTTAAGCCATTTTGCCACAACTTTGGACGTGTGCTTGGGGTCATTGTCCATTTGGAAGACCCATTTTCTACCAAGCTTTAACTTCCTGACTGATGTCTTGAGATGTTGCTTGAATATATCCACATAATCTATTTTGTGGAGTGCACCAGTCCCTCCTGCAGCAAAGCACCCCCACAACATGATGCTGCCACCCCCATGCTTCACGGTTGGGATGGGGTTCTTCGGGTTGCAAGCCTTACCCCTTTTTCCTCCAAACATAACAATGTTCATTATGGCCAAACAGTTCTATTTTTGTTTGATCAGACCAGAGACCACATTTCTCCAAAAAGTATGATCTTCGTCCCCATGTGCAGTTGCAAACCGTAGTGTGGCTTTTTTATGGCGGTTTTGGAGCAGTGGCTTCTTCCTTGCTGAGCGGCCTTTCAGGTTATGTCGATATAGGACTTGTTATACTGTGGATATAGATACTTTTGTACCTATTTCCTCCAGCATCTTCACAAGGTCCATTGCTGTTGTTCTGGGATTGATTTGCACTTTTCGCACCAAAGTACATTCATCTCTAGGAGACAGAAAGCATCTCCTTCCTGAGCGGTATGATGGCTGTGTGGTCCCATGGTGTTTATACTTGTGTATTATTGTTTGTAAAGATGAACGTGGTACCTTCAGGCGTTTAGAAATTGCTCCCAAGGATGAACCAGACTTGTGGAGGTCTACAATTTTTTTCTGAGGTCTTGGCTGATTTCTTTTGATTTTCCCATGATGTCAAGCAAAGAGGCACTGAGTTTGAAGGTAGGCCTTGAAATACATCCACAGGTACACCTCCAATTGACTCAAATTATGTCAATTAGCCTATCAGAAGCTTCTAAAGCCATGACATAATTTTCTGGAATTTTCCAAGCTCTTTAAAGGCACCGTCAACTTAGTTTATGTAAACTTCTGACCCACTGGAATAGTGATACAGTGAAATATAAGTGAAATTGTCTGTCTGTAAACAATTGTTGGAAAAATTACTTGTTTCAAGAAATTAGGTGAGTGGTTGAAAAGCGTGTTTTAATGACTCCAACCTAAGTGTGCGTAAACTTCCGACTTCAACTGTACGTACAAAAGTATGTGGACACCCATTCAAATGAGTGGATCCGGCTAGTTCAGCCACACCAGTTGCTAAAAGGTGTATCGAGCACACAGCAATGCAATCTCCATAGACAAGCATTGACAGTAGAATGACCTTACTGAAGAGCACAGTGACTTTCAACATAGCACCGTCATACATTGCCACCTTTCCAATAAGTCAGTTCGTCAAATTCCATCCCTATTAGAGCTGCCCCGGTCAACTGTAAGTACAGTTATTGTGAAGTGGAGCAACAATGGCTCAACCGTGAAGTGGTAGGCCACACAAGAAAAGACGAATGCTGAAGCACATAGTGCATAAAAATGGTCTGTCTTCGGTTGCAACACTCACTATCGAGTTCCAAACTGCCTCTGGAAGCAACATCAGCACAAGAACTGTTCGTCCGGAGCTTCATGAAATTAGTTTCCATAGCTGAGCAGCCGCACACAAGCCTAAGATCACATGTGCAATGCCAAGCATCAGTTGGAGTGGTGTAAAGCTCTCCGCCATTGAACTCTGCAGCAGTGGAAACGCGTTCTCTTTAGTGATGAATCATACTTCACCATCTGGCAGTCCGACAGAGAAATCTGGGTTTGGCAGATACCAGGAGAGGCTACCTGCCCCAATGGTTAGTGCCAACTGTAATGTTTAGTGATGGAGGAATAATGGTTTGGGGCTGTTTTTCATGGTTCGGGCTCGGCCCCTTAGTTCCAGTGAAGGGAATCTCAGCGCTATGGTTTGTTGAGATAGGTGTGGAAGAACTTGACTGGCCTTCACAGAGCCCTTTGGAATTAATTGGAATGCTGACCACAGCAATGTTCCAACATCTAGTGGAACGTTTTTTTCCCAGAAGAGTGGAGGCTGTTATAGCAGCAAAGGGAGGGACAAACTCAATATTAATGCCAATGATTTTGGAATGAGATGTTCAAAGAGCAGGTGTCCACAAACATTTGGTCATGTAGTGTATAACGGGGGAGCAGTGTGGTTTATCCACTGACACATGTAGAGGTGATGACAAGGAGGATATAGAAGGTCAGGTGGTTAGGCTGTGCTCTGTGCTGATGGTTTGTCTGTTCTGGGAAGGTAATCTAATCACTGAGGAGGTGGGGATCCTAAAAAATGCTAATGAAATCAGAGAATGAATAAGAAAAGGCTAAAAAATGGGCACTTTTGTGACAAGGGAAATGTCAGACCGGCGTTGACTCACACATTTTACCAAATTAATTTTTGGGGGGGGGATTAATCGTGGGTACAGGCTATGTGATCATCTTGTAGCAGAGAAGGGTGAGAAAATGAACATAAATATTAATGGGATCGCTTTATTCTGTATCTGCATGGTTGATGATTAAATCATTATGGAAAGGAACAATTATATCTGTAAATACAGAGGAATATTGTTGATGATTGAAACCTTTGTGTGAGGTTAAAATTACCAGGCAAATCTGATTCATTAGTCATTATAAGTACCGAAAATGCAAAGGGAGAAATATGCTCTGCGCGCAGTAGCCTTCTATAACAATGGACAAGTAGCTCCCTGGGATAACACACCAGGTGTGGTCAACAAGTGTGACAGTGTGTGCAGGCTTTTGTTCCAGCCCAGCTGGAATATGTTTTACAGTATGGAAATAGTGCTGTGAAATATATTACAGAATTTCTACTGTAAAGCAAAATTACAGTAATGCTGCCAGTATAATGTTGTACATTCACAGTGAAATTCTCCCTGAAATCGAAATATGAAAAACAATGCATTTGTACATAGAATAGATGTATTAAAATTGTAAACAGAATTGTTATTAGAAGTAACAACAGTTAACACTTATAACCAAAGAAGAGCATCATTACAACACTGATTTTAAAATGATAGTGCCTGTGTGTGTGTGGTAGAGAGAGACAAAGTAAGAGAGAGGGGGGGGTGAAGTTAAAATTGGGTTCGGTTACAATCCTAGATCTATTTTTCAGGAGCAAACTATATCCAGGGTAAAGGTGTTAAGAGGTGTTGAAACACACAACGGCACAACCCTCAGTTTGGATGCGTCTCGCCCCTCACCCAGTCTCACCCCGTGGATTCTTCTCAACCCTAGGGCAAGCATAGAAAAAGAAAGTATAGTATGAGAGACAGAGAGCACAACGTCTGTTACTCTGTGGGTAAAAAGACAGGTGACAAGGGGCATATCAAGCTGGTGTTGTGTGCGTGTACTTACCTCAGTAGAGGTCTTCATATAAACTTGGTGGGCTTTTGGAAGAAAGGGGCAATATGGGGGTTGAGAACAGCTGGAATCTCAACCAGGAATCTGTACAGCCATATATCGAATATAGTTTATGAGCAAAAAAAAAAAAAAGCAAAAAAAATCCCGTAATTGAAACTTAATTTGATATCAGACTGATTGTCTGGGGCCAAGTTGTCACCACTTTTGCCGAAGTCGAAGCCTCTCCTTGTTCGGGCGGTGCTCGGCGGTCGACGTCACCGGTCTTCTAGTCATCATTGATCCATTTTTCATTTTCCATTGGTTTTGTCTTGTCTTCCTACACACCTGGTTTCAATCCCATTCCCTGTTGTGTATTTAACCCTCTGTTTCCCCTCATGTCTTTGTCAGATTGTTTGTTATTCAGTGTTGTGTTGTTTGCATTGGTGCTCGACGGGTCCTCGTACCCATTTTGTTTTATTGTTACATTTAGTGTTGGAGTTATGTTTCGTTTATTGTTATTAAATACCTCCATTACATTCAGTTTGATTCTCCTGCACCTGACTTCCCTGCCACCTATACACATGACTCTGACACAAGTAAACCTCCCCTTTCATGTAAGAAAATCATGACCATCATGCTTTTGGGAAAGAGGATAATTTTGTACATACACCGAGTGTACAAAACCTTAGGAACACCTGCTCTTTCATTGGCATAGAGCGACCAGCTGAAAACTATGATCCCTTATTGATATCATCTATTATATCCACTTAATTCAGTGTAGACAAAGGGGAGGAGACAGGTTAAAGAGGGATATTTAAGCTTTGAGACTGATTGTGCATGTGTGCTATTCAGAGGATGAATGAGCAAGACAAAATATTGAAGTGCACGGGGTATGGTAGTAGTGAGTGAGTGTGTCAAGAACTGCAGCGCTGCTGGGTTTTTAACCTCAACGGTTTTCTGTGTGTATCAAGAATGGTCCACCACCCAAAGACCATCCAGCCAATGGCAGGCCAGTAGTCAAAAATGGGTCACTGATGAAAGATGACAAAGGAGGCTGACGAATTGTGCAGAGCAACATACGGTCCACCGTTAGTCTAATGACAGTCCTGTACAACATTGGTGCCCAAAGACCTATAAAAGAATGCACAACTCGTCGTACTCACGACAACACGACCAACTTCTTCAATTTATTTTCCCAATCCTGGTGCCAGCGTACCCCCTACAGTTCACATGTTCATTGTAGCCCTGTACAAACACACCTCATTGAACTCATTGAGGGCTTGATGATTTGTTGACAAGTTGAATCACGCGTGCTTGGCCAGGACTACAATGAAAATGTGTACGGTTAGGGGTTCATATTCCCAAAGTAGCCATATAACAAACTACCATCTCTAATGTAATTGGGACTATTAGATAGACTATTATAATTTTAGGTTTTGGCTCTATGCATCCTAAACAGTAGAATTTTACAGGTGAATGGACATTTGTTCTGTTGCAATGAAGTGTGTCTACCACTGTAGGCTACTGCAGTTTAAAATGTTTTCCGAGTAAACAATGTTTCAGACTTCGCTGGCTGTGCAGCATATTTAGGTTCGGGAAGAAGTAAATGCAAAACATTGAATTCAAACTATCTGTTTACTGATCCACGACAATCTGCAACTGTTTTTCTTTCATAAACGGTCATACAGCAAACGTCACTGCAAAAGAAAACATTCGGCCAAACACCTCCAAAGACATTTGATCAAGTTCACCATTGTTCACAAGTTCACCATTGTTCACAAGTTCACCATTCTTTCCTTTTAGCTACTGTTTTGGCTGAATTCCAATGCTTCCAAAGTATACAGCAAATAAGAGTGTTAAAGGTGAATGATGGGTAAGTTTTTGATGCGTTATAATGCTCGTTCAGGCAGTTTTACGACAAGTCTGATTTATAACGGGAAATGTGTATGTATTACATGCCCCACGTTTATAAATCTCAATATTGTTGTGCGTGGGTCTTTTCAGAAATGACACACACAGATGAGGCCCCTGAAACGGTGTATGTTCAGTAGGTGTCATTCCTCATGCTGAACAAATTTGGCTCAAGGATCCGTAAGGTCTGTCAGGAAAGACTTTCCTCCGTCTTGGAAAAACTTCCTCCAAATAAGTCCAAATAACACCAATTTGGGTTTGTAGGCCCTAACTTAGTTTGAGAAAAGCTCAGGGATTGGTTAAGAGATGGCTGAGTTATTGATAAATCATGAAATCAGATTTTAGGTGTCCGTTTTAAATCCTTTGTAAATCCACTCGAGAATGGCCTAACATGATGAACCATGTTAAGTTTGACATTGATAACTTTCAAATTAAGGAACTACTAACAATGAACTTGTTTGACTATGTAAAGCTAATGCTTAAAATAATAATAAACAATCTTCTCATGGACAAGCCAGATTCACTTCAAATTTGGTATTTTGACTATCACATAAGTCCCTAAAGAGTTTGAGAAAATGCATTCAAAGATGGCCACACTATACCAGTAGATTCAAATTAGCACATACAGTGCATTCGGAAATTATTCAAACCCCTTGACGTTTTCCACATTTTGTTACGTTACAGCCTTATTCTAAAACTGATTAAATAAAATTCCCATCAATCTACACACAGTAACCCATAATGACAATGTGAAAACCCTGAAAATGTTTTGGTGCAAATTTATTACAAATAAAAAACAGAAAAAACGTATTTACATACAGTAAGTATTCTGACCCTTTGCTGAGACTCAAAATTGTGCTCAGGTGCATCCTGTTTCCATTGATCACCCTTGAGATGTTTTACAACTTGATTGGACATGATTTGGAAAGGCACACACCTGTCCATATACAGTTGGCAGTGCATGTCAGAGAAAAAACCAAGCCATGAGGTTGAAGGAATTGTCCGTAGAGCTCCCGAGACAGGATTGTGTCCGGGCAAGGATCTGGGGAAGGGTACCAACACATTTATGAAGCATTGAAGGTCCCCAAGAACACAGTGTCCTCCATCATTCTTAAATGGATGAAGTTTGGAACCACCAAGACTCTTCCTAGAGCTGGCCACCTGGCCAAACTGAGCAATCGGGGGAGAAGGGCCTTGGTCAGGAAGGTGACCAAGAACCCGATGGTCACTCTGAAAGAGCTCCAGAGTTCCTCTGTGGAGACGGGAAAACCTTCCAGAAGGACAACCATCTCTGCAACCCTCCACCAATCAGGCCTTTATGGTAGAGTGGCCAGACGGAAGCCACTCCTCAATAAAAGGCACATGACAGTCTGCTTGGAGTTTGCCAAAGGGCACCTAAAGACTCTACGAACATGAGAAACAAGATTCTCTGGTATGATGAAACCAATATTGAACTCTTTGGCCTGAATGCCAAGTGTCATGTCTGGAGGAAACCTGGCCCATCTAATCAATCACTAAAGCAATGTTCACTGATAGATAAAACGTCTAGCTACCAGTAATGAAACACAACTATGGCTAGCTAACGTTAGTTGACCAACGTGTCCAGCTATATGACATCCAAGGCCATCCCAGGGTATTCTGCACAACCAATAGAATCCATTATTTGTGATTCTGGGTCATTGCAAAGCAATTTATCGAGCCGTAGAACACCATTGGGTGCCTTAAGTTAAGGTAGATGTCTGTAAATGTTATGGTAGATGTCTGTAAAACATTTTTATAGGCAACTACATGTGTGCTGTTGCCCTGTGATGAGATTAGGTCAGAATACCATAAATAGTCTGCTATAATTACATGCATCTTCAGAAAATAGACAACACTCAAAAGGTTGTACATTTAACAATATTAAATGCATGTCAGCATGGAACATACCTAAACCATACATGAAGGGCATTTGATCACATCCTGGAAGAACACGTTGTGCACGCATCCCCTCTAATTCGGAAGAAGACAGACATACACCATGTGTACAATTAAGAGCATTGCTTCAAAAGATAAATTGGGCGGTTTAAGAGGGCAGCAACTGAAAATGTTTCATAGGGTAGGATAAAATGTGGGTCTTTTTTCTGTAGTGTGTTGCTCATCAGGCAACGGTTGTTATGGTGGTATCTCACAGAGGGGAACGTTTCAGATTTGATTGAAGAGAAGGAGCGCGACTACAGGGATGGAGTCCACATAAACTACTAACTATAGCAGGACACGGTCAGCAAGAACGCAAGGTCCTCATTTGGGTACCTGTCACAGGAGTAGCAAGAAAGGCTGCCTTTCTGATGACTTCTGGAGTATACGTCACACTCCTCTTACAGAGAGAAAAACGACATGGCTGCTGTTTAAATGAAGTGTAGAATACTATTAAAAACAACCAATCAGGGTGAATAACAGGGATAGAGGATATAACCACAAACTACACTATACTACCACAGATGTTATAACAACCACTACAAAACAGAAGACCTTAAGCATAGACCCAACAGAAACTAGAGTATAGGGGAGAAAATAGAAAAGGAGACCATGAGCATAGACTCAACACCAGCAGATGACGCCAAATGTAGTTTGGGTGGTCTGCAGGAGGTTCGGGAGACAGGGGGAGGTGTCCTCGGCTTTACGAGCATCTAAAGGGCTTCTTAAAACTTCAGTGTGGCGTAGAGAGAAATGAGAGAACATGGATCGAGAACACAACCATAAACATGAAACTAAACACAAGCCTATATAAGCAATGGCTGGGAGTACCAGAGAAGAGGTTTAAAAAACAACTTGATGTTGTAGAATCCCAGAAACTGCAGAAGGCCTCTCCTGCTCCCGAAAAGGGTAGACGCTGCTCTCGCAATTAGAGGGAAGAGGGAAGATGTGGCTGACGTAGGGACATCAGTCGGCAGAAGTTCTTTGAGGATCTGAAGAAAGGGGGTTATGCTGTGTGCGAGGAGCACTTTGAATGGTGTTTTATTCGGATTTAAGGTACCGATTTAAGGTACCGCTATTTCAGTCAAATGATACTTTTCTGGTAAAAATGTGTCTCTTTCAACAGGGTTTACAGAAGACACTGTCCTCCGAGGCAGCACCTACCAGAATAAATTGCAGGAATCCCACCCCTCAATCTGCAACAGATGCACGGCGTAGTAGACTAAAAGGAGACAGAGGAGGCAGGAGGCATCCTCACAAGCATACAGGAAGGAGCATGAAGCACAGGTGTCATGCAGGACGAGGCCATCATGCAATTGAAGGAGGTCTATAGTATATTAATAATACACCCGCAGTGATTGATTGCACACACATTGAAACAAAAATATCATAAAGTTAATCTCAGAGAATACAGTTCTTGAAAAACGACAGCAAATGAAAAGCAGGCATGCCTCAAGACTAAAAGCTATCAAAACCAACTAAGTCGTCATCTTATAGATTGGAGTAACATGTATGTTGACTTCAAATAGACAACCTTAGTTGATCATGTCATCAACCACTGGCTGACAATGCGAGAGGCTGGACAGAGAGTGCAGACCAACTTGAGCCGTTTTACTGTCGCCTGTGTCATCCGAACACTTAGACTGGAGTACAGGTATATAACCAACATTTCTTTCACACTATGTTGTACACCCCATGTCATAGTGTATCAGTTGGGTGACACCTGTTTACTTCATGAATGGCTGATGTCATACACTAACTGCACACATTTACTGTAGAATTTACTCTACTGTGGGGGAAATATCTTTAGGCTGCATTGTCCAAGCCCTATATTTTTGTTTTTCTAAAGGACTGAGAGACGCAACCATGGTGGAGGAAGGGAACAAATGTTCACCAGGGTACAGGAAGCAGCCATTGTAAACTTGGTTTTGGAAAATAATGAAATCAGATTATGAGAAACTCAAAGCCACATCATCCAAGACAACACCATATTTAACAACATTCAACGAGTCAGTCTGTCCACATTGGCTCGCATTCTCAAGCGAAACCAAATCAGAATGAAACAACTTTATAAGGTGCCGTTTGAGAGAAACTCTCAAAGAAACAAAGAGGTCAGAATATGTGGATGTAAGTACAATATTGACTGCAGTACACTACACGCAACATTGTACTGGATAACACCATATTGACTGACTGTTTTTGTTCTTTGCTTTCAGGGAGTACTGGAAATGGATGCTCATGCAATCCCACATGAGTTCATCTTTATAGATGAGGCTGGGTTCAACCTAGCAGAGACCAGAAGAAGGGGGAAAAACGTCATTGGCCACAGAGCCATGATAGATGTTCCTGGCTCACAATGTGCGCTGCCATCTCCAATACGCATGTTGTCCTCCACCGTCATGCCAACTTTGGACCATAGAACACAGCCCATATTCTCACATTTCTGGACAGACTCCAGAACATTCTCATACCACCAGAGCGTATGAATGATGCAGACCATCAAAGAACCCGGTACGTTGTAGTATGGGACAACGCGAGCTTTCATCGTGCAGCCCCAGTCCAAAACTGGTTGGCTGACCACCCACCATTTCTCATGCAATACCTCCCACCATACTCACCATTTCTGAACCCCATAGAATAATTATTTTCTGCATGGCGGTGGAAGGTATACGACCGGCAGCCCTTTGTGCGCAGGCCTCTTGTGCAGGCTATGGAAGAGGCATGTGATGAGATTGATGTGGGTGCGATTCAGGGATGGATAAGGCACTCAAGGCACTTCTTCCCTCGATGTCTGGCAAAGGAAGATATTGCCTGTGATGTGGACGAGGCGTTGTGGCCAGACCCAGCTGTGATGTGGACGAGGCGTTGTGGCCAGACCCAGCTGTGATGTGGACCAGGCGTTGTGGCCAGACCCAGCTGTGATGTGGACGAGGCGTTGTGGCCAGACCCAGCTGTGATGTGGACGAGGCGTTGTGGCCAGACCCAGCTGTGATGTGGACGAGGCGTTGTGGCCAGACCCAGCTGTGATGTGGACGAGGCGTTGTGGCCAGACCCAGCTGTGATGTGGACGAGGCATTGTGGCCAGACCCAGCTGTGCGGCAAGATGCTGCCTAATTATTTTTCTTGACTCTTTTTTCTATATATTTTTTCTGCAATTTTCTTTTTCAGTTTACTGTTTTTTTGTGAGCATATTTTTGTTCAGTCCAATGCAAATATATCTGCTGTGCATATGTTGCACTGACTTGTTTGGGGAAAAATAAAATGTTTCAACAGCATGTGTGTGTATCTGCAAATATTTCTGTGCATCTGAAGAATTTTCTACAATTTGAACTATTTTAGTATTATGGCAAAGCATACTAAAGATGAGTGCTTTTCAGTATGCCCAACAGTGTGTAGTTGGTTAGACAAAAATCTCGTAATATGAATGAAGTGTGTGCCATTTCGTGCAAACGTTTGCAGTGCTTCATTTTGCAGGATATAAGAGGTATTTTGCAGTTTGGGTGTGTGGTTTTGTGAATTGTGTTAAGTATTTTGATAAAACCAGCCTAGTTTGCAAAATTGATTTTTAGCAATTGGGAAAAACTGTAATTCACTTACCTCTGTCTTGTTTACGTCTCCCACGCAGGCATTTGGTTAAATTGGCAATGCCAGCCTAAGAGACCACTGACATTGTGGCTCAGGCAATAAAGAGACTTTTATTTCACCTTTATTTAACCAGGTAGGCTAGTTGAGAACAAGTTCTCATTTGCAACTGCGACCTGGCCAAGATAAAGCATAGCAGTGTGAACAGACAACACAGAGTTACACATGGAGTAAACAATTAACAAGTCAATAACACAGTAGAAAAAATAATAAAAAAGAGTCTATCTACAATGTGTGCAAAAGAAGGTGAGAAGGTAGGCGAATAATTACAATTTTGCAGATTAACACTGGAGTGATAAATGATCAGATGGTCATGTACAGGTAGAGATACTGGTGTGCAAAAGAGCAGAAACGTAAATAAATATAAACAGTATGGGGATGAGGTAGGTAAATTGGGTGGGCTATTTACCGATAGACTATGTACAGCTGCAGCGATCGGTTAGCTGCTCAGATAGCAGATTTTTGAAGTTGGTGAGGGAGATAAAAGTCTCCAACTTCAGCGATTTTTGAAATTTGTTCCAGTCACAGGCAGCAGAGAACTGGAACGAAGGGACTGACTGTGTAACAATGTTTATATACAATACTCCAGTTTCATCACTTACTATACATTTGGAATATACAGTAATTACTTTAAATGCGAAAGGTCATCAATGTGGTGTGTGACCAGTGACCCTGTAATATGAAGTCCTTAAAGCTCCTTGGAGCAAGTCTAAATGTTGAGGACCACACTGACGTGGCACACTGCATCACAGTTGAAGACCACAATATCCCCATCATCTTTGAATATCCGCACTTGGTAAAATCCATGCGGAACAACTTCAAGCGTCATGGGATGAAGGTAGATTCAATATTATTATATTTACAATTGAATATACATTTTTAACAATAAAATTCGACTGCTGTCATTCCTTTTAACTTACCAAATCGGAGAGGATGAAATCCTTTGGGACCATCTGGTGTCATTTTGCAACCTGGACAAAAAGGCACCCAATCAGGATGACGCCAAAGCTGACGGACAAACACATTCATCTAGCACCCTTCACAAACATGCCACACTGTCTCTGCAGGTAAATAAGCACATTAACATATGCTGTTTAACAGTCAATCATAATATCTACAAATACAATAATTTACTAATCCTGTACTACCACATAACTATTCAAGTATAAATAGATTTTGGCATGGAAAGATGGAACATCGTAAAAATGATGTAGTAGTACTAACGAATGCTTTATTAACTCAAACTGCCTGAGATGGAATGCACAGCCAATTTCCTTGGAAAAATGTACAAATTGCTTGACGTTCTGAACTGAGGGTATGTTCAATCAAATGTAAATGCAATCAGTACAGGGTGTATTACACAGTTGAAAACCTTGTACATAGAAATCACTATCACACCAACACAAGCTTTTTCCTTCCATCTCTTGCTGGGAAAGAAATCCATGAAGGAGGGCTCTCAGGCGAGAACAGCTTCAAGTTAGACTTCCTTCGGGAAGCAATATGATGGACTGACACATGGAAATTTAAGCAAGTTGATTTAAATATGCCATGCTTCTTCAACCTCAAGCACTTCCAGACTAAGACCCACTTACTGACACACTTTGTAGAGACCAAGATTATATTACTCCTGTAATGCAGTACTCTTTGGACTCCCATTCTGACCGATAGACACACTATTTGACCAGAGGAGGCTGCTGAGGGGAGGACGCCTCATGATAATGGCTGGAACGGAGCAAATGGTATGGCATTAAACACATGAAAACCAAAGTGCATTTGGAAAGTATTCAGACGCCTTGACCTTTTCCACATTGTTACCTTAAAGCCTTATTCTAAAATGTATTAAATAGTTTTTTTTAACCCTCTGCAATCTTCACACACCCACACACACACACACAATATCCCATAATGACAAAGCAAAAACTGTTTATTTTTTTAAAAATCCTGAACTAAACAGATTTACGTAAGTATTCAGACTCTTTACTCAGTACTTTGTTGAAGCGCCTTTGGCAGCGATTACAGCCTTGAGTCTTCTTGGGTATGACGCTACAAGCTTGGCACACCTGTATTTGTGGAGTTTCTCTCATTCTTCTCTGGAGATCCACTCAAACTCTATCAGGTTAGATGGGGAGCGTCGCTGCACAGCTATTTTCAGGTATTTCCAGAGATGTTAGACCAGGCTCAATTCTGGGCTCTAGCTGGGCCACTCAAGGACATTCTGAGACTTGTCCCAAAGCCACTCCTGTGTTGTCTTGGCTGTATGCTTACGGTCGTTGTCCTGTTGGAAGGTGAACCTTCGCCCCAGTCTGAGGTCCTGAGTGAGTGCTCTGGAGGAGGTTTTCATCAAGGACCTCTCTGTACTTTGCTCTGTTCATCTTTCCCTCGATCCTGACTAGTCTCCCAGTCCATGCAGCTGAAAAACATCCCCACAGCATGATGCTGCCACCACCATGCTTCACCTTAGGGATGGTGACAGGTTTCCTCCAGACGTGATGCTTGGCATTCAGGCTTGGCGCTTGGCATTCTTGATTTCATCAGACTAGAGAATCCTGTTTCTCATGGTCTGAGAGTTCTTTAGGTGCCTTTTGGCAAACTCCAAGCGGGCTGTCATGTGCCTTCTACTGAGGAGTGGCTTCCATCTGGCCACTCTACCATAAAGGCCTGATTGATGGAGTGTTGCAGAGATGGTTGTCCTTCTGGAAGGTTCTCCCATGTCCACAGAGGAACTCTAGAGCATCGTCAGAGTGACCATCGGGTTCTTGCTCACCTCCCTGACCAAGGCCGTTCTACATTGATTGCTTAGTTTGGCCTGGGGGCCAGCTCTAGGAAGAGTCTTGGTGGTTCCAAACTTCTTCCATTTAAGAATGATGGAGGCCACTGTGTTCTTGTGGACCTTCAATGCTGCAGAAATGTTTGGTACCCTTCCTCAGATCTGTGCCTCGACACAATCCTGTCTTGGAGCTCTAAGGACAATTCCTTCGACCCCATGACTTGGTTTTTGCTTTGACATGCACTGTTAACTGTGGGACCTTATATAGACAGGTGTGTAACTTTCCAAATCATATCCAATCAATTCAATTTACCACAGGTGGACACCAATCAAATCAAATCAAATGTATTTATATAGCCCTTCGTACATCAGCTGATATCTCAAAGTGCTGTACAGAAACCCAGCCTAAAACCCCAAACAGCAAGCAATGCAGGTGTAGAAGCACGGTGGCTAGGAAAAACTCCCTAGAAAGGCCAAAACCTAGGAAGAAACCTAGAGAGGAACCAGGCTATGTGGGGTGGCCAGTCCTCTTCTGGCTGTGCCGGGTGGAGATTATAACAGAACATGGCCAAGATGTTCAAATGTTCATAAATGACCAGCATGGTCGAATAATAATAAGGCAGAACAGTTGAAACTGGAGCAGCAGCACAGTCAGGTGGAAGTTGAAACTGGAGCAGCAGCATGGCCAGGTGGACTGGGGACAGCAAGGAGTCATCATGTCAGGTAGTCCTGGGGCATGGTCCTAGGGCTCAGGTCAGTTGAAACTGGAACAGCAGCATGGCCAGGTGGACTGGGGACAGCAAGGAGTCATCATGTCAGGTAGTCCTGGGGCATGGTCCTAGGGCTCAGGTCCTCTGAGAGAGAGAAAGAAAGAGAGAAGGAGAGAATTAGAGAACGCACACTTAGATTCACACAGGACACCAAATAGGACAGGAGAAGTACTCCAGATATAACAAACTGACCCCAGCCCCCGACACATAAACTACTGCAGCATAAATACTGGAGGCTGAGACAGGAGGGGTCAGGAGACACTGTGGCCCCATCCGAGGACACCCCGGACAGGGCCAAACAGGAAGGATATAACCCCACCCACTTTGCCAAAGCACAGCCCTCACACCACTAGGGGGATATCTTCAACCACCAACTTACCATCCTGAGACAAGGCTGAGTATAGCCCACAAAGATCTCCGCCACGGCACAACCCAAGGGGGGCGCCAACCCAGACAGGATGACCACAACAGTGAATCAACCCACTCAGGTGACGCACCCCCTCCAGGGACGGCATGAGAGAGCCCCAGTAAGCCAGTGACCCAGCCCCTGTAATAGGGTTAGAGGCAGAGAATCCCAGTGGAAAGAGGGGAACCGGCCAGTCAGAGACAGCAAGGGCGGTTCGTTGCTCCAGAGCCTTTCCGTTCACCTTCCCACTCCTGGGCCAGACTACACTCAATCATATGACCCACTGAAGAGATGAGTCTTCAGTAAAGACTTAAAGGTTGAGACCGAGTTGGCGTCTCTGACATGGGTAGGCAGACCGTTCCATAAAAATTGAGCTCTATAGGAGAAAGCCCTGCCTCCAGCTGTTTGCTTAGAAATTCTAGGGACAATTAGGAGGCCTGCGTCTTGTGACCGTAGCGTACGTGTAGGTATGTACGGCAGGACCAAATCAGAGAGATAGGTAGGAGCAAGCCCATGTAATGCTTTGTAGGTTAGCAGTAAAACCTTGAAATCAGCCCTTGCTTTGACAGGAAGCCAGTGTAGAGAGGCTAGCACTGGAGTAATATGATAAAAATTTTTGGTTCTAGTCAGGATTCTAGCAGCCGTATTTAGCACTAACTGAAGTTTATTTAGTGCTTTATCCGGGTAGCCGGAAAATAGAGCATTGCAGTAGTCTAACCTAGAAGTGACAAAAGCATGGATTAATTTTTCTGCATCATTTTTGGACAGAAAGTTTCTGATTTTTGCAATGTTACGTAGATGGAAAAAAGCTGTCCTCGAAATGGTCTTGATATGTTCTTCAAAAGAGAGATCAGGGTCCAGAGTAACGCCGAGGTCCTTCACAGTTTTATTTGAGACGACTGTACAACCAATCAAATTGTAGAAACACCTTAAGGATGATCAATGGAAACAGGATCAATTTTGAGTCTCATAGCAAAGGGTCTGAATACTCATGTAAATAAAAAAATTATATTTTTATTTAAACGCATAACTACCTAGCTACAGTTTGCTATTTATCTGGCACGTGCAGAATCTGATTTATTGATTTCCTAACTTAGCTGGCTAAGGTTAGCAAAAACAACTCAAATAAGCAAAGAGAAACGACAGTCCATCATTACTTTAAGACATGAATGTCAGCCATTTTTGGAAATAAATATACACATTATCGAACAAAACACATGTATTGTGTAACATGATGTCCTATGAGTGTCATCTGATGAAGATCATCATAAGGTTAGTGATTAATTTTATCTATATTTCTGCTTTTTGTGACTGGCTGTGTGTGTTTTTGTGACTTGGCTCTGACCTAACATAATCATATGTTGTGCTTTCGCTGTAAAGCCTTTTTGAAATCGGACACGATGGGTAGATTAACAAGAAGTTTCTTTCATTTGGTGTATTCATTTGGTGTATTCATTTGGTGTAATATATGAAAGTTACATATAAAAAAAAATGAATTTCACTCGCTGACTTTTCAGCGGAATGTTGTCGAAGGGTTGCCGCTAGCGGAACCCCTAGCCATAAGAAGTTATGATTTTGTAAATTGGAAGGGTAGTTATGTCCTTCATGTGGTTATCTGCATTGTATGGGAAGGTCTGCTCAATCCAAGAGTAAAACCAATTGATTACAGCATTACCTCAAAAATGGAGGAGGCAGGTGGCAATGGTCTGTCTGCCCAATATAAAGGATCAAAACTGTTGGAGGAATAAAAATATCATAGATAGGAAAGTATACCAGTTTCATTTGAGGACCAGGATGTTGACAACTGCCATAAAGATTGCAAAATAGTTGGGAAGAGATTTTTGATCTTCCGACTCCATGGTAAAGGGTATATGAGTTGATATATAAAACAATGGAAGATTCAAGACTTCGTGCTTTTCAGCTAAAATTATTATATAGAATTCTTGCCACCAACAACAATTTGAATATTTGGGGCATAAAATCATTGAAGCTCTGTAGATTTTCTTGTGAGGATACAGAATCAATAGACCAGGTAGGTAGCCTGGTCTCAGGTTCAGGAATGGCTGAAAATGCATAGCACTGATCTCAAATTTAACCCGGCAAATAATGATCGGCAAAAATGTATACGGAATGCTTCAGTTTGGTTTTAGACCCCATCATAACACTGAGACTGCACTTGTGAAGGTGGTAAATGATGTCAGATCAAGGCTCTGTCATCGTGCTCCTAGTACTGCTTTTGATACCATCGATCACCACATTCTTTTGGAGAGATTGGAAACCCAAATTGGTCTACACGGACAAGTTCTGGCCCGGTTTAGATATTATCTGTCGGAAAGATATCAGATTGTCTCTGTGCATGGTTTGTCCTCTGACAAACCAACTAAATTTCCTGTGTTCCTTGAGGTTTCGTTTTAGGACCACTATTGTTTTCACTATATATTTTGAACATTTCGATGAAAACATGGTGAAGCACCAAAATTCCCCTCCCTGGAAGCCTGTGTTTCAGACATAAGGACGTGGATGGCAGCAATTTTTTCACTTTTAAACTCGGACAAAACAGAGACGCTAGTTCTCGGTCCCAAGAAACAAAGATCTTCTGTAGGATCTGACAATTAATCTTGATGGTTGTACAGTCGTCTCAAATAAAACTGTGAAGGACCTGGACCCTGATCTCTCTTTTGACAAACATATCAAGACTGTTTCAAGGACAGCTTTTTTCCATCTACTTAACATTGCAAAAATGAATCCATGCGTTTGTCACTTCTAGATTAGACTACTGCAATGCTCTACTTTCCTGGATACCCGGATAAAGCACTAAGTAAACTTAAGTTAGTGCTAAACACTGCTAGAATCTTGACTAGAACCAAAAAAATGGATCATATTACTCCAGTGCTAGCCTCTCCACTGGCTTTCTGTTAAGGCTAGGGCTGATTTCAAAGTTTTACTGCTAACCTACAAAGCATTACATGGGCTTGCTCCTACCTATCTTTCCGATTTGGTCCTGCCGTACATACCTACACGTACTCTACGGTCACAAGCCGCAGGCCTCTTTAATGTCCCTAGAATTTCTAAGCAAACAGCTGGAGGCAGGGCTTGCTTCATTTTTATGGAATGGTCTGCCTATCCATGAGAGATGCAGACTATGTCTTGACCTTTAAGTCTTTATTGAAGACTCATCTCTTCAGTAGGTCCTACGATTGAGTGTAGTCGGGTTCGTGCCGACTCAGCCTTTAAGTATGCTCCCTCTAATTCTCTCTCACTCTCTCTCTCTTTTTCCTCTCGGAGGAAGCTGAGCACTAGGACCATGCCTCAGGACTACATAAATGGATAGCGTACGATCATAGATACAATTTGGCTACATAAGCCTACAAACATTTACAATAGCAAAATCACAATGGCTTCAGATCAAAGTCTACATTGAGACCGAAGGGAGCAAGGGTCTTTAAATTAAAGATCCAGGCAGCCTCTCGTTTTACCAATAAATTGTCGAGGTCACCCCCTCTCCTAGGGAGGATGGCATGTTCGATGCCAATATAACGTAGAGATGAAATCGAGTGGTTTTCTTCCAAAAAGTGTGCCGCAACTGGGCAAGTCGTGTTTTTGCATCTAATGGTGCTATGATGCTCTGAGATACGTTATTTTAATTAGCACTTTGTTTTACCCACACAATTTTTACCACAAGGACAAAAATTGTGTGGGTAAAAACAAAGTGCGAATTAAAAGAATGTACCCACACAATTATAAGAGAAATAACTGCCTTAGTGGAGCATGTGATAACACGTTTGATTGGGATCTGTTTCCCTGTTTGGGGGTGTTTGAAGGATCTACATTTACAAGTGCCGTTACATTAGTAGTTTACATCCAGTAGGGGCGCAAATAGACGTTGTGCAGGGATATCTTGGGGTGGTAAATCAGAGTTTACCAATTGATCTCTGAGCTTTCTGCCCTGCGAGAATACGACCAAGGGAAGGTCCGAAAACACATTACCGATACTATCATCGGATGTTAGAATGTGCCAATGTTTGTGATCGATTCCCTTAATTAGTTCAGAGCACTTTGAAAAGCGGGTAGTTAGAACGCAAGAATGCTTATTTTTGTGAAACTGACCTTGAAAAAGGTCATGTCTCGTTTTGTTTTGAATTTTCTCAATGGCAGTATTCATCTGACCATTTTTGTACCCCCTCTCCTTGAATTTATTTGATTTCTGTCGAAATCTGATTGTTTTTTTTTACAAATTCTTGTGATTCGACAGAATTGGCTGTAGGGCAAACTGTTTTTCAAGGGAAGTGGGTGACAACTATCAGCCCTCAACAAACTGTTAAGATCAGTAGGTTTCCTGTAAAGATCACACTAGATCAGAAGATCAAGAAAACTGATTTGATGTGTATCAGATTGCATAGTAAATCTCAGATGCTCAGAACAGGAGTTAAGAACATGGAACGCCTGGAGCTGTTTTGCATCACCCCTCCATAGAACAAAAAAGATCAATAATATACTGTTTCCAAATAATGATGTTATGCAAGAAAATATTTTTGAGAAGAGGGTGTGGGAAGTCTTCTCTGCTAACACACCAGTGTTCTTTCTGGAAGATTCTTCTCTCTTGCTTGCATTGATGGCAAGCAATGAAATCGCATTGAGAGGAGAAAGAAAACATGTTTGAGTAAAACATTCAGAATATTTTTTTGTAAATCTGACAGCCCACCTTGTCCCATTTTTTCAGTGTAGCTACCTCGACAAAGCCTTTTGAGAGATGGAGCTGCAAACAAGTTTTGATGGCTTGGAATATGTCTCAACCACAGCTAACTTGTGGAGAGCATACAACAAACGTATTATGCTAATGACAGCCCACTTAATCCATCCCTCTACTTTGCAGCGTGGGAAAGCTGCGATTGCATGCAGAAGAGTCAGGGGAAGAAACACATATGACACGATTGCCGGTGAAAGGGAGCAGACACGTTCATCATATGGCCTGAGTCAAAAAGTGACTGCCACCATCACTGACAACGGCTCCAATTTTGTGAAGACATTTAAAATGTTTAAGACTGATTCTGAGGATCAGTGAAGATTTTACATTTGCGGATTTAGATGCAGTGCTCAACGGCAGTGGCGAAATTGATTCCAACGACAACAAACAGATTGTTCTCACGCCACAACACAGGTGCGCAACCCACAACCTCATTCTTATATCAAGTAACGACGTGGACAAATGGCTGTTGGCAAACGGTGATTCAAAAGCTGTGTACAGGAGCGCCATTGGAAAGTGCTCGGCCCTGTGGACCAAGGTTAGTCGATCAACGGTGGCAACAAAGAGCTTGGAGGAGTATAGCAGGAGAAAGCTTCTGGTACCCACTACAACCAGGTGGAACTCATTTCTCAATTTACAATGACGGCCTGCCCCGGCCAAATCCGGACGACGCTGAGATGCAGTGCCTTAGACAGCTGCGCCTTTCGGGAGCTCTTGGGAGTGCCCTGTGCAGGGTGACTGACATGCCTATAGCAGACTTGAGTCACCTATGCACCGGACTGGACATCAAGTGCATGACAAACAGAGAATACCATGTCCTGAAAGAGGACTGCCTGATACTGAAGCCACTCTTGATGGCCTTGGATATCCAGACAAGTGCTTTCATGGTAGTCTACAGCCAACACTTGAGGTCCTGTTGGCTAGAACTGTGGCATTGCATTGAAGGACTACATCTCCCATATGATAGCTGGCCTCCCAGATGCCATACTCCAGGTACACAGGTTTTTGTTAATTAGGCTCTCAATAATAATTGTGCCTCAGCGCACCTCTTTGTTCTTTATCAAAGTAAATTTTTGTTTCTTCCATTATCAATTTAGTCTTTAAACTTTTCCTTATTAACATAATAAAGTGATACAAGCAAATCCAGCACATTGAATGGTTTTATAATGTTTAGTAATTTATTAGATGTAAATCTAATCTTGCAGGCCATCAAGACACAATTTTCATACACGCCGGACAGCAATGAGGCTTTACTGGCTGCGTTGACTCTTCCCAAGTTCAAGCTGTGCTGGGTGAAACACAGGCAAAAGACAGCATCAAGTTGCTGCTCGCTGTCAAGTGTCGCACGCTCTCAGCTGCGGAAATACCATCACCTGCCTGCAATAAGTACTTTTTTGCATTTGAGTTGGACAACATTCACGATGGCGGTGGACACGGAGAATCTGATGTCAGCTACAAGGAATGTTCAGGATCAAGCTAATTTCTTTAAAACTCTTAACACCATTCATGTAACGGGATTCTTCTGTTGAAGGAGAGGCGGACCAAAACGCAGCGTGGTTATTGTGATACATCTTTAATAATAAAGATGAAAATAGAACAATATACAAGAAACCGTGGAGAAAAAAAACAGCCCTATCTGGTGTAACAAACACAAAGACAGGAACAAACACCCACAAAACCCAACACCAAACAGGCTACCTAAATATGGTTCCCAATCAGAGACAATGACTAACACCTGCCTCTGATTGAGAACCATATCAGGCCCAAACACAGAAACAGACAAACAAGACATCCAACACAGAATGCCCACTCAGATCACACCCTGACCAAACAAAACATACAAAGCAAACTATGGTCAGGGTGTGACAATCCAGTGTGCCTGCGGAGAGACCTTTCAGCCTTAGGAGTCTTACCCTGACTCCAAAAGAGGAACCAGCTCTCTGACAGACGCTTTGAGAGACTTCTGCTCCTGCGTTAGTCGCTACTTTGTAGAAAAGCAGTGAATCTGATTAAAGGAGAGCTGCCTGTTCGTATTTTGACTTTGAGCCATGAATGTTGCAGCCTAATGTGTAGGCCTATATGTTTTCCTTTTGAAAAGGCCTATTGCTCGTGTTACCTTATGTTGTGTGTTTTCATATCATCGCCCAGTTTGTATTTGTTGGTAAAAACAAATTGGTAGCCAGTTGTTTTTATATTTGAGCTGTGTCCAGTTGTAAAACTAATTGGTAGTCATCCATTTAATTTAATAAAATAATGATTTATTACCAAAAAAAAGTTTGCACAGCCCAGAGTTACACACAGACTGCAACTCCAGATGCAGACCTGTCCGAGGTGTTTAAACACCGCATGGCCCTTTAAAATGTGTCAATTTTTATTTTGTAGCCTACATGATTTTTGCCATCTTTGGTCAAGCTTGTTTGACTTCCATGCGTCTTTGATGATTGTAAGTAATTCCTTTTATTGCATTCCATTTATTTCAATGCATTATGTTTAGGATTTATCTGACAGTTTGCGTTCGTGGTTAGCAGTTTAATTATTATTATTTCAATTTATTGCTATTTCAAGTCGGGCTTGTGACTGCCTATATTTAGTGTATATAATATGTATATTTTTCATAAAGTACACTTGTATTTGTCACATGCGCGAAACACAACCTTTGTAGACTTTACAGTAAAATGCTTAGTTTACAAGCCCTTAACCAACAATGCAGTTAAAAAATATATAACAACAACAGCAACAATAAAATAACAGTAAGCCAGGCTATATACAGGGGGTTCCGGTACAGAGTCAATGTGCGGGGCACCGGTATGTTGAGGTAATATAGCAGCAGCGTAAAATGGGGGGTGGGGTGAGGACAAAGCAAATAGTCTGGATAGCCATTTGATTAACTGTTCAAGAGTCTTATGGGCTTGGATTAGAACCTGTTAAGAAGTATTTTTTAACCTATACTTGGTGCACCGGTACCGCTTGCCATGAGAGAAGTCTATGACTAGGGTGGCTGGAATCCTTGGCAATTTTTTTAGCCTTCCTCTGACACCACCTGGTATAGAGGTCCTGGATGGCAGGAAGCTTGGCCCCGGTGATGTACTGGGCCGTACGCACTACCCTCTGTAGTGCCTTGCGGTCGGAGGCCGAGCAGTTGCCATACCAGGCGGTGATGCAACCACTCAGGATGCGCGATGGTGCAGCTGTAGAACTTTTTGAGGATCTGAGGACCCATGCCAAATCTTTGCGGGGGGATAGGCGTTGTCATGCCCTCTTCACGACTGACTTAGTGTGTTGGGACCATGATAGTTTGTTGGTAATGTGGACACCAAGGAACCTGAAGCTCTTAACCTGCTCCACTACAGTCTCGATGAGAATGGGGGCGTGCTCGGTCCTCCTCTTCCTGTAGTCCACAATCATCTCCTTTGTCTTGATCATGTTGCGGGAGAGGTTATCCTGGCACCACACTGCCAGGTCTCTGACCTCCTCCCTATAGGCTGTCTCATTGTTGTCAGTGACCAGGTCTACCACTGTTGTGTCTTCGGCAAACTTTATGGTGTTGGGAGTCGTGCTTGGCCATGCAGTCATGGGTGAACAGGGAGTACAGGAGGGGACTGAGCACGCACCTGAGGGGTACCTGTGTTGAGGATCAGCATGGCAGCTGTGTTGTTACGTACCCTTACTACATTGGGGTGGCCCGTCAGGAATTCCAGGATCTAGTTGCAGAGGGAGGTGTTTAATCCCATGGTCCTTAGCTTAGCGATGAGCTTTGGGGGCACTATGGTGTTGAACGCTGAGCTGTAGTCAATGAATAGCATTCTCACGTAGGTGTTCCTTTTGTCCAGGTGGGAAAGGGCAACGTGGATTGCAATGGAGATCGCATCATCTCTGGATCTTTTTGGGGTGGTATGCAAATTGGAATGGGTCTAGAGTTTCTGGGTTAATGGTGTTGATGTGTTTCATGACCAGCCTTTCAAAGCACTTCATGGCGACAGACGTGAGTGCTACAGGTCGGTAGTCATTTAGGCAGGATACCTTGGTGTTCTTGGGCTCAGGGACTATGGTGGTCTGCTTGAAACATGTTATTACAGACTCGGTCAGGGACAGCTTGAAAATGTCAGTGAAGACACTTTCCAGTTGGTCAGCTCATACACGGAGTGTGTGATCACACATGCTCTGATGCATGCTTCAGTGTTTCTTGCCTCGAAGCAAGCATGGACGTTATTTAGCTTGTCTGGTAGGCTCGTGTCTCTGGGAAGCTTGCGCTTTGTAGTCCGTAATAGTTTGCAAGCCCTGCCACATCCATCAGAGCTTGCATTGTACGATTCAATCTTTGTCCTGTATTGACAATTTCTTATAAGCGTTTGGGTTAGATTCCTGCTCCTTGAAAGGAGCAGCTCTACCCTTTAGCTCAGTGAGGATGGCCCATGGCTTCTGGTTGTTATGTATGTACGGTTACTGTGGGGACGTCGTCGATGCACTTATTGATGAAGCCAGTGACTGATGTGGTGTACTCCTCAATGCCATCGGAAGAATCCCGAAACATATTCCATTCTGTTCTAGCAAAACAGTTCCTATAGCTTAGCATCTGCGTCCTCTGACCACTTCCTTATTGAGTCACTGGTAGTTCTTGCTTTTGTTTTGAAGCTGCCTAAATATTGGTGTCACGTATGCTCTCAGGCGCTCTAGGTCGACATGCTCCAGCGCCTCAGCAGAGGTGACTGGTCTGCTCCTGATCCCCGGGATTGTCATTTTCGTCTGCGTCCTGCTGCTGAAGGGGGTACTGTAGTGTGTGTTCCCTCTCCGGCCTCTAGGTCACCATGCTGCTGATTATTGCGCACACCTGTCACCATCGGCACCAGCGCCTCATGACACTCACCTGGACTCCATCAACTCCTTGATTATCTTCCCTATATATTTGTCACTCCCCTTGGTTCTTTCTTCAGGTGTTATTGACTCTTATATGTCAGTGCGTTGTGTGTGTTTCTTGTTTTATGTACCATTTATTTATTTATTACAACACTCACTCCCTGAACTTGCTTCCGGACTCTCAGAGTACATCATTACAATTGGTTTTGATTTATGGACAATGTTCCTTTGTTTCCTTTCGATTGATCAAGATATAATTTTGTTTTAATGCAATACTTCTTTGCATTTATCAGACATTTCAATAGTTTAATATGGAATTTCATTAGAACCCTTGGATATAGGTTATTATTTATACATCTTCACATCATTAATATGTGTATACATTTCTCCTCCTTCATGCATTTTTTTGTGGAACAGTTACATTTCAATATAGCCTGCTGATCTTCATAGTCCAAATAAAGTGATGAATTTTTTTTTTTTTATTGCAAAATACACAGTTCAATTTACTAAAACAACTATTAGGAAATCTGACAGATCTAGGTCTTGAGCTCCCATGATGTCCTATTGCATCAGTGCTGCTGACAGTGTGGCGCATTGACAACTCTTTGTGCTTAGCAGAAAATATTCCACTTTGAATATCCCACAAGTACTAAGTAGGCAAGCCATTCTAAAGAATTGTGCACCCTCGACTGGGAATAAGAATGAACAATGCACAAGGCATTTGAGGATTTCCTGTTTTTGGCAACGCAAAAGTAGCAACACTTTTAATTGCAGTGCAACCTAATGAGATACTTTTAAAACTAAATGTTCCCCAATGGAAGTCAAACAATCTTGGCTCTGACACATTCCATGGAGTCCATGAGTGGAATCAATTAAGTATGTAGTATCCCATAATATAGCATTGGTCTTGCTTTTAACACATTTTGGACACCCCCAAAGAAAGCAGGCAAAGGCACAGAAACATGATTAATGGCATCTATGGGCCTGGACAATGATCCAGAATAAAAACATTTCTGCCTGCGGTAGAAAAGCATCCATCGCAAGTTAAATTGTGCTTGAAAAAAGCTGAATTGTCTGAATGAAATAAAACCCTTCCTCCCTACTGATATTCAAAAGGGTTGCAGCAATAGTCACATTGAACCGGGTGCTGCTGATTATTTCCCAAACAAATTGGAAAACTGGCTGTGTCACTAGCTGTGCAAGAAAATAATTTGTATTGGAAAGCCTGCAGTTGTTATGGTGGAATTTTCCTTTAAAGATCTGCCTGTAATACATACTCTAAGAGGCCCCCATTGATCAGAGAACTAATTTCCCTCGGCAAGACACTCTGTCTTACGTACTCGGGCTTGCATCCCAAATGGCACCCTATTCTCTATATGGTGTACTACAGGAGCCCTATAGGTCCTGGTCAAAAGTAGTGCACTATATAGTAAATAAGGTGCCATTTGGGATGCACCCCTGAGCAAGATGTGGCGTAAGCCTCCATAAAGCTAAATGCTCCTTGTTAATAGGGACAGAAGTGCTCAGTCATGCACACACAAGCAATATGCATGGGTCTATGAAAGTCTCATCAGTGAACCATTTTAACAGTGGAGGTCAATATTTGGGTGTAGGCTCTTTTTTGCTAAGAAGGAAGCCTAACATCCTAAATACCAGTGGTCCTATAAAACTGACTGACAGTGCAATGTCACCACCTGGTGGACAATACATATTTTCATTTGGTCAATTGCACCATATCTGAATGCACTAAGTGGCGACTGAATAGACACGTGATAATCATGTCTAAAATTGTTGTCAAATTAAGGTGCGTTCTCTCACACAGAGATGGAAGACAACTCATTCATTTTAATTCCTATTAAAATGGGCTGGCAAAGGACACTCAGCATCAGTAGTGCTTAACTAGTAATGGCACTGGTTACGTTCCCCAGCAGGAAGGGGGAACTAACAAAAAGTCACTGACAAGCATAACTAGACAGGTGAGTGTTCATGGTGGGTGTCTTAGGTTAGTTCCTATATTTGGCCAAGAGGCAGCAAACAAAACAACAACAAAAAACACACCAAACTTAAAGACAGGAAGCAAAAGAAAAAGTGGAGGAAAACAAAAACAGGGAAGACCAGATGAAGGGTGGCTTTTCAAATACGGACCACCAACTAAAGGTGTAAGCCCTCCACATCTCTCCAGACAACTGAAGCACTGGGCCAGTCACTCTTAAATATCACCTGGGCCAGCACAGGTGAAACACCTTCCCACTACCGAGATGACAAACCAGCACATGTGTAACCCATACTGACTAACGAGGTGACACCAATCGGCATGCCCAACGTGTTAATGTCCAACCTGAAAATGTAAATGAACAAATCAAAGCCTGTAACACCTTCCCCCTTTAGACAACAAATATATTCTATATTTTTGGTGAACTCATTTACTCACATCCAACAGAAAACAACTTCCATATATCACAACATGATCACCTAAAATGCGTCGCTACTTACACTACCGTTCAAAAGTTTGGGGTTACTCAGAAATGTCCTTGTTTTTTAAAGACAAGCACATTTTTTGTCCATTAAAATAACATCTAATGGATCAGAAATACAGTGTTAATGTTGTAAATGACTATTGCAGCTGGAAACGGCAGATTTTTTATGGAATATCTACATAGGCGTACAGAGGCCAATTATCAGCAACCATCACTCCTGTGTTCCAATGACACGTTGTGTTAGCTAATCCAAGTTGATCATTTTAAAAGGCTAATTGATCATTAGAAAACCCTTTTACAATTATGTTAGCATGTCTGAAAACTGTTTTTCTGATTAAAGAAGCAATAAAATTGGCCTTCATTAGTCTAGTTGAGTATCTGGAGCATCAGCATTTGTGGCTTCGAGTAAAGTCTTAAAATGGCCAGAAACAGAACTTTCTTCTGAAACTAATCAGTCATGAATGCTATTCCATGCGAGAAATTGCTAAGAAACGGAAGATCTTGTACAACATTGTGTACTACTCTCTTCACAGAACAGCGTAAACTGGCTCTAACCAGAATAGAAAGAGGAGTGGAAGGCCCCGGTGCACAACTGAGCAAGAGGACAAGTACATTAGTGTGTCTAGTTTGAGAAACAGACGCCTCACAAGTCCTCAACTGTCAGCTTCATTAAATAGTACCCACAAAACACCAGTCTCAACATCAACATTGAGAGGCAAATCCAGGATGCTGGCCTTCTAGGCAGAGTTGCAAAGAAAAAGCCATATTGCAGACTGGCCAATAAAAATAATAGATGTTATGGACAGACATCTAAGTTTGAGGTGTTCGCATTCACATTCATGAGACGCATAAAAAACGTAAAGATGCTGGAAGAGTGCTTTGACTCCATCTGTCAAGCATGGTGGAGGCAATGTGATGGTCTGGGGTAAAGGTCAACCGATTAATCGGAATGGCCGATTAATTAGGCCCGATTTCATGTTTCCATAACAATCGGTAATCGTAATTTTTGGACACCGATTATGGCCTATTACATTGCACTCCACAAGGAGACTGTGTGGCAGGCTGACTACCTGTTATGCGAGTGCAGCAAGGAGCCAAGGTAAGGTGCTAGCTAGCATTAAACTTATCTTATAAAAAACAATCAATCTTAACATAATCACTAGTTAACTACACATGGTTGATGATATTACTAGTTTATCAATTTTGTCCTGCGTTGCATATAATCGATGTGGTGCCTGTTAATTTATCATTGAATCACAGCCTACTTCACCAAACGGGTGATTTAACAAGTGCATTTGCGAAAAAAGCACTGTCGTTGCACCAATGTGTACCTAACCATAAACATCAACGCCTTTCTTAAAATCTATACACAAGTATATCTTTTTAAACCTGAATATTTTGTTGATATTGCCTGCTAACATTAATTTATTTTAATTTGTGAAATTGTGTCAGTTCTCTTGCGTTCTGTGCAAGAGTCAGGGTATATATGCAGCAGTTTGGGCCGCCTGGCTCGTTTGGGCTGCCTGACTATGTCTGTCACGTTCTGACCTTAGTTCTGTTGTTATGTCTTTGTTTTAGTATAGTCAGGGTGTGAGTTGGGTTGGTTGTAAATGTTCCTTTTTCTATGTTTTGGGATTTCTGTGTTTGGCCTGGTATGGTTCTCAATCAGAGGCAGATGTCAATCGTTGTCCCTGATTGAGAACCATACTTAGGTAGCCTGGTTTCACTTTTGAGTGGTGGGTGATTGTTTCCTGTTGTAATGTCTTTTTCACATTTCAGGACTGTTTCGGTTTTCGTTTGTATCATTCACTTTGTTATTTTGTATTTTGTAGTGTTCCGTTTTACATATTAAAATGGACACTTACCACACTGCGCATTGGTCCGACATCTCTTACTCCTCGCCAGAAGAAGAGGAGAGTTGTTACAGAATCACCCACCACCAAAGGACCAAGCAGTGTGGTAACGGGCAGCAGCAGCCATCTCAGGACTCCTGGACATGGGAGGAGATTCTGGGCGGCAAGGGACCATGGGCACAGGCTGGAGATTATCGCCGCCCCAAGGCAGAGCTGGAGGCAGCGAAAGCTGAAAGGCGGCGGTATGAGGAGGCAGCACGGCAGCGCGGTTGGAAGCCCGAGAAGCAGCCCCAAAAGTGTATTGGGGGGAGGGCACACGGGGAGTGTGGCGACGCACACGGGGAGTGTGGCGAAGTCAGGTAGGAGACAGGAGTTCTCTTGATCGAGGATCCGCCGGAGTTCATCCATAACCTGTCACACAGACAGACAGTGTAAGACTCTGTCTATCTAGCTGGAGGTGTAGGAAGCATTAGCCTGGTTACTACCAGACCGAATTCTCGCGAGCTCACTGTTTTACATTTGCCCAAAGTAGTTTACCCCCGTCCCTGCTATGGCTTCTCACTCTGCTCAGTTCCAACACCATATCTCATTTGAGATTCGGTCTGGTGTTAACCAGGCTAAAGAAGCATAGGCCTACTTAAAATTAATACATTTGCTTACATGATCCAGTTCTCTGAAGCAGGGATACGCTTGAAGTATCTTGGTAGGCCTGTCTTGCTCCTTAGTAGCATCAGAGACTATGAAGGCCCGTCTTGCTTGGAATTCAAGGTCCAGGAGCTGGGAACCATCCTTCTGGTTGGGTCTGGCCTTGGTTTTGTGCATCTCCTGTAGAGTTTTATAATGTCTCGCCTGGTTCTGTAGGCTCTCAGTAGTTTCTGATGCCAGAAAACATAACAAACCCGACCAATTAACATTTAAAATGTAGACTGAAATTAAGACCAGTGATTCCGCTGCTACTACCCCCCCCCCCAAAAAAAATCTCTCATTCCACAGGAAACACTGAAGACTAAATAGTCACTTTGTTTCTAGTCCCTCATTTAGAGTAGTAGTAGAAGTTGCATTTATACGGAAACACTATCCACTATCTGCATCTAGATAATGAGGATCTCTCCAAGATCTGGATTGAGGAGGTGGATTCGTCAGTCTCATCAGTGGACATCTCCTGGCTGCTCTGAAATCTAAGGCTTCGTGGCCTCTTTCTAAGGCCTCCCTGCTTCTTTTTGGGGGTGAGAATGCTGTTCATCGACTACAGCTCGGCATTCAACACCATAGTACCCTCCAAGCTCGTCATCAAGCTCGAGACCCTGGGTCTCGACCCCGCCCTGTGCAACTGGGTACTGGACTTCCTGACGGGCCACCCCCAGGTGGTGAGGGTAGGCAACAACATCTCCTCCCCGCTGATCCTCAACACTGGGGCCCCACAAGGGTGCGTTCAGAGCCCTCTCCTGTACTCCCTGTTCACCCACGACTGCGTGGCCACGCACGCCTCCAACTCAATCATCAAGTTTGCGGACGACACAACAGTGGTAGGCTTGATTACCAACAACGACGAGACGGCCTACAGGGAGGAGGTGAGGGCCCTCGGAGTGTGGTGTCAGGAAAATAACCTCACACTCAACGTCAACAAAACTAAGGAGATGATTGTGGACTTCAGGAAACAGCAGAGGGAACACCCCCTTTTCCACATCGATGGAACAGTAGTGGAGAGGGTAGCAAGTTTTAAGTTCCTCGGCATACACATCACAGACAAACTGAATTGGTCCACTCACACAGACAGCATCATGAAGAAGGCGCAGCAGCGCCTCTTCAACCTCAGGAGGCTGAAGAAATTCGGCTTGTCACCAAAAGCACTCACAAACTTCTACAGATGCACAATCGAGAGCATCCTGGCGGGCTGTATCACCGCCTGGTACGGCAAATGCTCCGCCCTCAACCGTAAGGCTCTACAGAGGGTAGTGAGGTCTGCACAACGCATCACCGGGGGCAAACTACCTGCCCTCCAGGACACCTACACCACCCGATGTTACAGGAAGGCCATAAAGATCATCAAGGACATCAACCACCCGAGCCACTGCCTGTTCACCCCGCTATTATCCAGAAGGCGAGGTCAGTACAGGTGCATCAAAGCTGGGACCGAGAGACTGAAAAACAGCTTCTATCTCAAGGCCATCAGACTGTTAAACAGCCACCACTAACATTGAGTGGCTGCTGCCAACACACTGACACTGACACTGACTCAACTCCAGCCACTTTAATAATGGGAATTGATGGGAAATGATGTAAATATATCACTAGCCACTTTAAACAATGCTACCTTATATAATGTTTACATACCCTACATTATTCATCTCATATGCATACGTATATACTGTACTCTATATCATCGACTGCATCCTTATGTAATACATGTATCACTAGCCACTTTAACTATGCCACTTTGTTTACACACTCATCTCATATGTATATACTGTACTCGATATCAGCTACTGTATCTTGCCTATGCTGCTCTGTACCATCACTCATTCATATATCCTTATGTACATATTCTTTATCCCCTTACACTGTGTATAAGACAGTAGTTTTGGAATTGTTAGTTAGATTACTTGTTGGTTATTACTGCATTGTCGGAACTAGAAGCACAAGCATTTCGCTACACTCACATTAACATCTGCTAACCATGTGTATGTGACAAATAAAATTTGATTTGATTTGATTTGGGTTGTCACATTCTGAATCCTTTTCAAAAGCTGCTTCTTCACAGATTCCTAACAAACAACAAATTGTTTGTGTTATAAATCACATGAAACAAAATTGAATCCAGAAATGAAACGATACAAGCGTACACATCTTGCCCTGATTGTTCTGGACCCCTCCTATTTTGAGTGTCAGTAGTTTGCAATTTGGCTGCCAGGTATCCAACAGTGCTGCGTTTGGAAACGTGTTGAATACCTGAGTAGTGACTTACCCACTCAGCTCCACTGGTTGTTGATCTGTCCCGCAGCATTGGGTAGTATTCTATGAGAGGGAAGGGGGGGGGCTGAAATCACAGGTCCCAGAGGAGGTGCCTGTTCTACACAGGTCAGATTCTTAACCCTGTGTAAGACATACAATTATTCAATAGTAATTATAAAGGCAAAGAACACCACACTGTAAAAACAACCTAACAGCAAACACCAAAACAACTACATATTTAGATACATGTATTGTAATGATGGCCAGGAAATGCTACTTTGATAACAGGAAACACTGTCTACATGGTTAGATTAAATGTCAAAATCTAACATTACCTCATTTTCACCATGAGTAAATCTCCAAATTGTTCTCCTGAAGAAGTGCTCTGGCCCGGGAAAGAGAGCAGGTAAATCCTCCTTAGAGAGGCTGGGCAGCATGTCTGCTTATATTAGCAGCTGAAAACACATTTAACCACATGGTAAATAGTTAAGTAATTAGCAACTATATCATAGTTTATAGACTCAAAGTTTCAGGTTCATATAGATTGAGACATTAGCATACTGTCTTTCCTTTCCAGTTAATGCAGGAATGATTTACCAAGCTAGCTAATGTTTGCTAATGTTAGAGTCGCATCAATTCGAATCTGGTATCAGGATAAATATGACAATGAGTCACAGATTGTATACTATGCATTTTTTATTAGCTAAGCAATAAGTGGTAAATGCAATTTTCGTATATACGGACTCTCTGTCCCACCTCGCAGGGCAAACAGAGAACTGACTTGTTCTTGACAAAGATATTATAAATATAGTAAATATACTGACAGAAATAGTTCCTGCTTCCGAGCCGGCCTGTCAGAGTAGAGACTGGGAGTGGTTTAAACTCACCCAGCCTATCGTTGATTGTTGGCACAGAGGCTGGTCCCAGCCCCCTAAGCGCTTCAGTTGATAGATGTAACTGTTGCTGTGAAGAATATCTATGCGCTCATGTTCGATACCGTTATCTCGCACCTGGCTCCTGTTACCTGAAAAAATACAGTTTGTTCTCGCAACACTACGTTCTGAATGTGCCCGCCCAACTCATTGCACAGTTCCTGTCTTCATGTTATTCTGTATTTTTCCATCATGAGAAAGGCCCATGGCCCTGAAACTGTTAACAATGTTTCAAGTCAGCTATGTTGCAAAACACATACATACATACATCCACACAAGCCAACAGCAGATAATATTCAGTCACATATATGGTAACGGGCTATAGAGCATAACACAGAATCCTCATACTAACCAAATTGGACTACCAGTATATCATTAACGTTGATGTCAATTACTTTAAACCAAAAGGTAGTGCAAGCTAATGAAACTAATGTTAACGCTAAATTGTCTCCCATATTTAAAATCTTAGTTCATCTTTGCTTGCCTAGCTAAAATTGTAGACAATGACTGACACCATCGATAATTTAGCTTCACCGTCTTTGGCGGCCTTTCTAGTTATTTTCTATTGTTAATAGAAAGGGCGCCAAAGACAGCGAAGCTAAATATTGTCAACGGTGTCAGACATTAGGGCACATTACACCTCATTAACACTTTTTCTGGCAATAAAGCAGTCTCAATCTAACCCAAATGTAAGTTTTTTTCAACTAATGGCCGTTCGTGCAGTTCTTAACTGCTAAAAGTCAACGTTACCTAGTTAAAATTAGCATGCTAACTTGGCTTGCCAACTTTCCAATTCAAATTAACGCTTACTAAGGAGAAAGGTAGACGGGTATAAACAAATTAACATGACCTTTTAATACTGCGGTTGATATATGATCCATGCCTGGATATGTGTCATCCATTCCATTTTGGCATTGGAAGACCATTTCTTCCTAACAAAGACCGTAATTAATTAGCCAGAATTTTATATAATTATGCCATTGAGGTTGTGCAATGTAACAGCAATATTTAGACTTATGGATGCCACCCGTTAGATAAAATACGGAACGGTTCCGTATTTCACTGAAAGAATGAACGTTTTGTTTTCGAAATGATAGTTTCCGGATTTGACCATATTAAAGACTGACCATATTAAAGACCTAAGGCTCGTATTTCTGTGTTATCATATTATAATTAAGTCTTTGATTTGATAGCGCAGTCTGACTGAGCAGTGGTAGGCAGCAGCAGGCTCGTCAGCAGTGTTGCCAATTTAGCAACTTTGTCGCTATATTTAGCGAGTATTGAGACCCCTCTAGCGACACATTTTTTAAAAAGCGACTAGCGACAAATCTAGCGACTTTTTCTGTTGTTATTGAAGACTTTGAGACTCTGACGTGAAAGCACGTATCGTTCTTACTCTTCTCAACTCCGTCCCAAAGCACTCACAGGTGGCCCAGTCCTTGCGCAGCAGTCCCTCCCAGCTGCAGTCAGAGCAGGAGATGCTAACCCCTCCACTTCCAGACTGCAAATGAATCGCACATGCGGGAAGCTGCCGCTGGCTGATCCCGCCCTGGCTTAACATTTAAAAAATTACCTGAGGTAGGGCCAGACTAGTTACCATAATTTTCTCACATTGCCATTGACAGTTTTTTCTATTGTCTCTTTTTGGTACATTTAAAATGTTAAAAATGTTAATGTTTTACTGTGACTTGTTGTAGGCTCCTAAGTGAACCATAAGGTTAAAAACCAAACGGAAAACTAAAATTAAAAATAAACTAACTCACCCAGAGTGTCTCTTTTGGGTCACTTTGCCGGTTCTGTTAAGGGTTGTGTCAATTGAATCTGGTATCAGGATAAATATGACACTGAGTCACCGATTGTATACTATGTACTTTTTATTAGCTAAGCAATACGTGGTAAATGCAATTTTCGTATATACGGGTTCGCTGTAAAACCACGCAGGGTAGAACAGAGAAATGACTTGCTCCTGACAAAGTTATTATAATATACTCTGACAGAAGTAGTTCCTGCTTCTGAGCCGGCCTGTCACAGAGTAGAGACTGGGCGTGGTTTAAACTCACCCAGCCTATAGTTGATTGTTGGCGCACGAGCTGGCCCCAGCGCTCTAGGCGCTTCAGCGGTCAGGCGTTGTTGTGTAGAATATCTATGCGCTCATACTCTCGATACAGTTATCACACACCTGGCTCCTGTTATCGTTTGTTCCCTACACTACGTTCTGTATGTGTCCCTGGCAACTCATTGCACCGTTCCTGTTTTTATGTTATTCTGTTTTTATGTTATTCTGTATTTTTCCATCACGAGAAAGGCCCATGGCCCTGAAACTGTTAACAGTGTCTCAAGTCAGCTATGTTGCATAACACATACATACATCCACACAAGCCAACAGCAGATAATATTCAATCACATATGATATGGTAACGGGCTATAGTGCATAACACAGAACCTCACAGTTCCAAGCCCGGATAAAGGAGGAGGGTTGGAATTGTGACATTAAAAAAAAACAAGAATCGACAGAAGAAAGTTCATTTGTAGTTCTAAACATATTTAGAGTGTTTTTTACCCAGGAACTTAAATGTTAGCTTTTTTACATGGCACATATTGCACTTTTACTTTCTTCTCCAACACTTTATTTTGCATTATTTAAACCAAATTGAACATGTTTGTTTATTTATTTGAGAATAAATTGATTTTATTGATGTATTATATTAAGTTAAAATAAAAGTGTTCATTGTTCATTCAGTATTGTTGTAAATGTCATTATTACAAATATATATATAAGAATCGGCCGATTAATTGGTATTGGCTTTTTTTGGTACTCCAATAATCAGTATCGGTATCGGCGTTGATAAATCATAATCGGTCGCCCTCTAGTCTGGGGGTGCTTTGGTGGTGGTAAAGTCGGAGATTTGTACAGGGTAAAAGGGATTCTGATTAAGAAAGGCTATCACTCCATTTTGCAATGCCATGCCATACCCTGTGGACGGCGCTTAATTGGAACCAATTTCCTCCTACAACAGGACCATGAGCCAAAGCACAGATCCAAACTATGCAAGAACTATTTAGGGAAGATATATATCCTGTATATACAGTACCAGTCAAAATGTTGATTTATATATACACCACCGGTAAAATGTTTTAGAACACCTACTCATTCAAGGGTTTATATTAGTGAAGACATCAAAACTATTTAATAACACATCATGTACAGTAGTAATCAAAACAGTGTTAAACAAATCAACATATATTTGAGATTCTTCAACTAGCCACCCTTTGCCTTGATGACAGCTTTGCACACCTTCTTGGCATTCTCTCAACCAGCTTCATGAGGTATTTACCTGGGATGCATTTCAATTAACAGGTGTACCTTCTTAAAAGTGAATTTGTGGAAATTCTTTCCTTAATTTGTTTGAGCCAATCAGTTGTATTGTGACAAGATAGGGGTGGTATACAGAAGATAGCCCTTTTTGGTAAAAGACCAAGTCCATATTATGGCAAGAACAGCTGAAATAAGCAAAGAGAAACAGTCCAACATTACTTTAATACATGGTCAGTCAACACTGAACATTTCAAGAACCTTGAAAGTTTCTTCAAGTACAATCGCAATAACCATCAAGCGCTATGATGAAACTGGCTCTCATGAGGACAGCCACAGGAACGGAAGACCCAGAGTTACCTCTGCTGCAGTTCATTAGAGTTACCAGCCTGAGAAATTTCAGCCCAAATAAATGCTTCACCGAGTTCAAGTAAGAGACACACTCAACATCAACTGTCCTTCATGGTCAAATTGCTGCAAAGAAACCACTACTAAGAGACACCAATAAGAAGAAGAGACTTTCTTGGGCAAAGAAACACGGGCAATGGACATTAGACCATTGGAAATTTGTCCTTTGGTCTGCAGTCTGAATTGGAGATTTCTGGTTCTAACCGCCATGTCATTGTTTGGGGGTGCTTTGGTGGTGATTTATTTAGAATTCAAGGCACACTTAACCAGCAGGGCTACCACACCATTCTGCAGCAATACGCCATCCCATCTGGTTTGGGCTTAGTCGGACTATCATTTGTTTTTATCAACAGGACAGTGACCCAACACACCTCAAGGACTATTTTACCAAGAAGGAGAGAAATGGAGTGCTGCATCAGGTGACCTGGCCTCCACAATCCCACGACCTCCACCAAATTGAGATGGTTTGGGATGAGTTGGACCGCAGAGTGAAGGAAATGCAGCAAACAAGTGCTCAGCATATGTGGGAACCCCTTCAAGACCGTTGGAAAAGTAATCCAGGTAAAGCTGGTTGAGAGAATGCCAAGAGTGTGCAAAGCTGTCATCAAGGGAAAAGGTGGATATTTAAATAATCTCAAATATAAAATAGATTTTTATTTGTTTCACACTTTTTTGGTTACTACATATGTGTTATTTCATAGTTATTCTACAATGTAGAATATAGTAAACATAAAGTAAAACCGTTGAATGAGTTGGTGTTCTAAAACTTTTGACTGGTAGTGTATGTCTGTATATACACTACCATTCAAAAGTTTGGGGTCACTTAGAAATGTATTTGTTTTTGAAAGAAAAGCAAATTTTTTTGTCCATTAAAATAACCTGAAATTGATCAAACCTACAGTGTAGATATTGTTAATGTTGTAAATGACCTTGTTCCCTTGTGAATGGTGGTTTCCAGCATTGACTCTCCATGACTCTAGAGGGGCCTCTCTACTCCAATGACCAGGTTCATTATCATCTCTGGTGGTGTGTAGACCATCCTGGAGACTTTCTGAGAGCAGAGGTAATTGTGGAGCACAGTCGCGGCAAGGACAAGATCTCTAACTTTCTCTGGATCCAAATTGATGGTGGTCCTGAACACACGTCATCGGTTTGCGAACACTCCAAATGCGTCCTCCACACAACTTATAGCACTGGACAATCTGAAATAAAAGTAGTAATGAGTATATATAATATACTGTATATAGTGAGTATGAACTACACATTTTTCGTAGATCACATCGGCTACCACCACGTCGACTACCCCCCATCGCTGACTCTACCATCCACATAGGTACATTGGAGGTCTGCATCCACTAGATACATTAGTACAATGGAATGGTTACCCTTGTAATTGGGGTACTGGGATCCATTGTGTTTGGGGGTTGGATGTTGACGTGTTAGCCCATGCCTACATCAATCCAAATGCTTTCAGATTTTTGCAAAGTAGCGAAAGAATATAACCTTCAGGACAGTGTCGTGAGTGGGAAGTCAGGCACAGGAAACAGAGAGTTCAATATAGTGCTCTTTTAATGCACACACGGTGAACAACGGCCACCCCACAAAACACTGGGTGCTCAAAACAAATGCCCCAGACACGAGGGAAGACAACTGTCCAGCAAACTCCACTCCACATAAACCAACACGTTCGTCTACACCAAACACAAAGGTTACAATAATTAATGCCGCACAGAGAAACGGGCGGGCCGGCTGACTAATAAAGCCCAACTAATTACAACAAACTCAAAACAGGTGTAACCAATAAACACATAAGGAGGGGGAGGAAAGAATCAGTGGCAGCTAGTAGGCTGGCGACGACGACCGCCGAGTGCCACCCGAACAGGAAGGGGAGCCACCTTCGGTCAGAGTCGTGACAAATGTACAGTGCCATCAGAAAGTATTCATACCCTTGACTTGTTCCACATTTTGTTTTGCTACAGCCTGAATTCAAAATGTATTAAATTGGGGGTTGCTTCTCACCCATGTATACACAATACCCCAAAATGACAAAGTGAAAACATGTCTTTATAAATGTTTGCAAATGTATTAAAAAGGAAATATAGAAATATCTAATTTACACAAGTATTCACACCCCTGTGTTAATACATGTTAGAATCACCTTTGGCAGCGATAACAGAAGTGAGTCTTTCTGGGAAAGTCTCTAAGAGCTTTGCACACCTGGATTGTAAAATATTTGTCTATGATTTAAAAAATATATATTCTTCAAGCTCTGTCAAGTTGGTTGTCGATAATTGCCAAACAGCCATTCTCAAGTTTTGGTATGGATTTTCAAGCCGATTTAAGTCAAAACTGTAACTAGACAGGAATATTCAATGTTGTCTTGGTAAGCAACTCCAGTGTATATTTGTCTATGGGTTTTAGGTTATTTTCTTGCTGAAAGGTGAATTTGGAAAGCAGACTGAACTAGTTTTTCCTATAGGATTTTGCATGTGCTTAGCTCTATTCCGTTTATTTTTATCCTTTGCCGATGACAAGAATACCCATAACATGATGCAGCCAACACAATGCTTGAAAATATGAAGAGTGGTACTCAGTGTTGTGTTGGATTTGCCACAAACTTAAGACATAAAGTACATTTCTTTGCCACATTTTTTTGCAGTTTTACTTAAAAGCCTTATTGAAAAATGTTTTTGCATGTTTTTTAATATTTGTATTCTTTACAAGCTTCCTTCTTTTCACTCTGTCAATTAGGTTAGTGTTGTGGAGTAACTACAATGTTGTTAATCCATCTTCAGTTGTCCTATCACAGCCATTAAACTCTGTAACTGTTTTAAAGTCACCTTTGTCCTAAAGGTGAAATCCCTGAGTGGTTTCCTTTGTCTCCGGCAACTGAATTAGGAAGGATACCTGTATCTTTCTCATGACTGGGTGCATTGCTACACCATCCAAAGTGTAATTAATAACTTCACCCATGCTCAAAGGGATATTCAATGTCTGCTCCTCCCCATCTACCAATAGGTTCCCTTCTTTGTGAGGCATTGGACAACCTCCCTGGTCCTTCTGGTTTGAAATTCACTGCTCAACTGCGCGACCTTACAGACAATTGTAAGTGGGGGGAACAGAGATGAGGTAGTCATTCAAAAATCATGTTAAACACTTTTATTGCACACAGAGAGAGTCCATGCAACTTCTTATGTGACTTGTTAAGCACATTTTTACTAATTTACTTATTTAGGCTTGCCATGAGAAAGGGGTTGAATACTTATGAACTTGAGACAATTCCGTTTCAAATGTTTTATTAATTTGTAAACATTTCTGAAAACATAATTCCACTTTGACATTATGGGGTATTGTGTGTAGGCCAGTGACAGAACATATCCATTTTAAATTCAGGCAGTAACACAACAAAATCTGGAAAAAGTCAAAGGGTGTGAATACTTTCTGAAGGCACTGTATTCTCCATTTGTACACGGCATCTACTTGTCCCGATCTACTTGTCCACAAGGTGGAGCTGTTGTGCTATGTTGGGCTCTTTTCCCAACCGCTACATGTTTTGTTGTTTTTGCCTTTTTTGCTCAGTTGGTTTGTCCCTCACATGGAGAGGTATGGGCCTGGATAAGATCAGAGGCAAGGTGGGGCACATCCATCTGGACTGCCTCAAAGCCCACTGATTCAACCGCACCAAGGCTGTGTGCACTTACAAGGCCAAGGACACAAAGTATGGAATGTGAGTAATAGTATGCATCAGAAATGGCACCCAATTCCTTATGTAGTGCATTACTTTTGGCCAGAGCCTTTAAAAAGTAGTGCACTATGTAGGTAATAGGGTGCCATTTGGAACACAGACATGGACACCACTTTGATGCTCTCAATGTTATTCTCACCTCTGCAGTTGCCTAGCATAATTTCTAATTCAGAGACGTTCATACTTTTATTTTATCCTGTCTTCAGGTCCTCCCTTCCCTCCAGAGAGGTCTGTCTGGGTGCTGCTGTACGCTCCTTGTAGCAGTCTGGGACAGAGCCCCAGCATGGCTTGCACCTGGAGCCTGGAGGAGATCTGTTCCTACCAGCCTCTACAGCGCAAGCTCCACTTTGTCTCACACACGCACAAACACACACACAGATGCATGCACGCACGCTGGAACACATGCCCGCTCGAGTACAGACACAATCACACAGTGGCTGTGACATATGCACGCATACTTACCTCACATAACATTGGCTGTGACCAGTCCTGACCAGTAGAGGACAGTGTTGGCAACACAGATTGTTGTAGGCCTCTGGGCTACGCTACTCTGATGGAAAGCTTAAGTACAGCCGGCAGATGGATTACTGTGGAGAGATTAGGGTCCAATAGTGAGCACATCACTTATCCCAGCGGCACAAAGCGCTCCATCAGTGTCCACTGGAGTTTCCTGAAGGCCATTTAATATCTAGGCTCTGGAGAGACTGCAGTAAGGTGAACATGTGTGTATGTTTGTGTGTGTACAGGGCTGTACTAGCATTTGGACAATGCAATTTCTATCTATTGAGAGATTAGGGCCTGTTAAGGAGTTTTTACTGTGAGTGTGACCTTGGTGTGTGTCTGTTGTATGTGTGTGTGTGTGTATATAATTGGCAGGTGGTACGGCTCCTGAAATGCGGTGGGGTCCTGGTGTACAGCAGCTGCACTGTGACTCTGGCAGAAAACGAGGAGCAGGTGTCCTGGGCCCCTCAACACCTTCCCCTCTCTCAAACTGCAGCCTCGTTTAACACAGGCACACCGACCCTCTCTGTCAGGAGCCCCACATCGGAGTAGAGGGCATCCTCCAGAGGTTCAGTCCAGAGTTGGGCTGGAGTAACCAGAGTCCCCTACCCCAACCACCCTCGCTCACCAAGCCAAAAAGGACACTATCGGCTTCTTCATCGCCAATTTCCTGAAGAGCTGACAGGACTAGACTAGTGGTACTCTCCCCTACCTGGTCAGAACAAAGATGTTCTCCCTGCCTTCACATGGAGCCTGCAGAGAGGAAGAATTGTGATTACACCTCTCCCTGTGCTGTTTACAACATCTACCTCTTAGTGCCTGTCTGGCTGCCTACTAAAACACTGGGCCATGTAGGGATGAGTTGTATAAACAGAGAGGAGAGAGGAGGGGAGTAAGGGAGAAAATGCAGAGAGAGTGAGTATCAGCGAATGCAGTTCTGCCGTTGCCATAACAACAGTGACGACACAGCTACCATGGTGACATTGGATTTGCTGGCTCTGGAAGTGGAGATCAGGAAGTAGCGTGCTGAAAGAGGTCACAAGCGGTATTAACAATTTACTGCCTTTTAAGGTGGATTTACATGAGTTAAATATGTCTAGCGAGATCTCTCTCTCTTCAACATCAGATTTGAAGCTTTTCTGTTTACACAAGTATTGGATGTGGTGTGGCCAAAGCAGAGACTTAGATAGACATCGCTGCATTATATCTGTCCCATTATGGCATCTGTGAAAGCACGGACAGCGCCATTAAGGCCATCTCCATTTTGAAGTCGTACATTTTCTTCTACTACTAATATGAGTTGGCAAAAAAACCTCAAAGGGTGCATACTGCCACCTGGACTGTGTTGTTTGCACAGGTATAATCATTTTTGTAAAAATGTTTTGGGGATTTTATTAGGATCCACATTAGCCGACGCCAATGGTGACAGCCAGTCTTACTGGGGTCCGACACATAACGAAAAAGACATTACAAACATTAACGTGTCGTGTGTGTACATCTGTCAGTAACACATACATGTCAGTAAATACAAAAAGTAGGTCACATGGGGAGAGATATTGTGCCATGAGGTGGTGCTTTATTTTTTTTAAAGCAGGTTTGCTGTTCACTTGCGCTATAAGAGATGTAAGGGAGTTCCATGCAATCATGGCTCTGTATAATACTGTGTGTTTCCTTGAATTTGTTCTGACCCAGGGGACTGTGAAAAGACCCCTGGTGGCATGTCTGGTAGGGTGTCTGTGTGTGTGTGTGTGTGTGTGTGTGTGTGTGTGTGTGTGTGTGTGTGTGTGTGTGTGTGTGTGTGTGTGTGTGTGTGTGTGTGTGTGTGTGTGTGTGTGTGTGTCAATGCTGTGTGTAAGTTGACTATGCAAAGAGTTTGGAATTTCCAACACATGAATGTTCTTATAAAAACAAGAAGTGATGCAGTCAGTCTTTCCTCAACTCTTAGCCAAGAGAGACTGGCATGCATAATATTGATATTAGTCTGCTTGCAATGAAGAGCAAATGGGCCGCTCTGTTCTGTGCTATCTGCAGTTTAACTAGGGCCTTCTTTGCAGCACTTGAACAAATGACTGGACAATAATTGTGAGAGCCATTTGTTAGATCCATTTATAGAAGTAACCTTTTAGTGTATGGAAGCTTAGCCATTACAATAATCAAGATAAGAACAAACTAGAGCCTGCAGGGTGTTGGGTCAAAAAAGCAGAGCATCTCTTTATCACAGACAGACTTCCCCCCATCTTTACAACCATTGAATATACAGTTGAAGTCGGAAGTTTACATACACCTTAGCCAAATACAATAAAACAATTCCTGACATTTCATCCTAGTAAAAATTCCCTGTCTTATGTCAGTTAGGATCACCACTTAATTTAAAGAAAGTGAAATGTCAGAATAATAGTACAGAGAATGATTTATTTCAGCTTTTATTTATTTCATCACATTCCCAGTGGGTCAGAAGTTTACATACACTCAATTAGTATTTGGTAGCATTGCCTTTAAATTGTTTAACCTTTCGGGTAGCCTTCCACAAGCTTCCCACAATAAGTTGGGTGAATTTTGTCCCATTCCTCCTGACAGAGCTGATGTAACTGAGTCAGGTTTGTAGGCCTCCTTGCTCGCACACGCTTTTTCAGTTCTGCCCCACAAATACTTTATACGATTGAGGACAGGGCTTTGTGATGGCCACTCCAATACATTGACTTTGTTGTCCTTAAGCCATTTTGCCACAACTTTGGAGGTATGCTTGGGGTCATTGTCCATTTGGAAGACCCATTTACGACCAAGCTTTAACTTCCTGACTGATGTCTTGAGATGTTGTTTCAATATATCCACATCATTTTCCTGCCTCATGATGTCATCTATTTTGTGAAGTGCACCAGCCCCTCCAGCAGCAAAGCACCCCCACAACATGATGCTGCCACCCCCGTGCTTCACGGTTGGGATGGTGTTCTTCGGCTTGCAAGCATCCCCCTTTTTCCTCCAAACATAACAATGGTCATTATGACCAAACAGTTTTATATATTTTTCATCAGACCAGAGGACATTTCTCCCAAAAGTATGGTCTTTGTCCCCATGTGCAGTTGCAAACCGTAGTCTGTTTTTTATGGAGGTTTTTGAGCAGTGGCTTCTTCCTTGCTGAGTGGCCTTTCAGGTTATGTCGATATAGGACTCGCTTTACTGTGGAAATAGATACTTTTGTGCCTGTGTCCTCCAGCATCTTCACAAGATCCTTTGCTGTTGTTCTGGGATTTATTTGCACTTTTCACACCAAAGTACGTTCATCTCTAGGAAACGGAACACGTAACCTTCCTGAGCGGTATGACGGCTGCGTGGTCCCATGGTGATTATACTTGTGTACTATTGTTTATACAGATGGATGTGGTACCTTCAGGCGTTTGGAAATTGCTCCCAAGGATGAACCAGACTTGTGGAGGTCCACATTTCTTTTCTTGGCTGATTTCTGAGGCACTGAGTTTGAAGGTAGGCCTTGAAATACATCCATAGGTACTCCTCCAATTGACTCAAATGATGTCAATTAGGCTTCTAAAGCCATGACATCATTTTCTGCCAGCAGAGCCTAGCATAGCATTATGCCATGATAAACTTACAGAAATGCTTGTCTAGCATTGGCTGTAAAGCATATTTTGAAATTCTGAGATGACAGTGTGATTAATAAAAGGCTAAGCTGTGTCTCAATATATTTAGTTTGTGATTTTCATGAATAGGAAAATTTTCTAGGAAGATTTATGTCGCTGCTAATTAGTTTGAGGCGATGATTACGGTCCCGGATCCAGGTTTGAGAGTCACAAGAAGTTAACTTTACAAAATTCTAACTTACAATGCTTTTATTTCATTATTAGTTTTTTTATGCATGACTACGATGGCTCACAGTTCGTTGTTATCACCTTTCAAGTAAGACCCAGATGCAGACAGTGTCGGAAGTAATAAAAGTTCATTACTAGTACAGGGCCAGGTAAAACGACAGGTCAGGTGTAAGCAGGGATCAGTAATCCAGTGTGATGTGGCAGGATACAGAATGGCAGGCAGGGTCAGGGCAGGGCAGGCAGAATGGTCAAAACCGGGAAAAACTAGAAAACAGGAACTAGAATCGACCGGATCAAGGGGAAACACACTGGTAGGTTTCACGAAACAAAAATGAACTGGCAACAGACAAACAGAGAACACAGGTATACACTGGGGATAATGGGGAAGATTGGCCACAACTTGAGGGGGGTGGAGACAAGCACAAAGACAGGTGAAACAGATCAGGGTGTGACAGTTGTTGGTATTTCCTGCCTAAGTTTGCCGACTTTGCCCCAGAAATAATCATTCAAATAATTGGCAATATCAAATAGTTCTGTGATGAATCAGCCTTCTGATTCGATGAAAGATGGACATTAATGTTTTAATGTCTTTCTGCCCATAATTGAATTTAAAGTACTCCAAAGTTATTTTTATCTTGGCTTCATAATACAGTTTCTTCTTTTTGTTGACTTTAGATGTGCAGCCAGACATACTAGTCTCTCCTTTTGCCCCATCTATTTCAACCATACAGTTTCTCAATTCATGGAGCCTTTAAAAAAATGTTTTTGCCCTTTTTCGTGATTCCAATTGGTAGTTACAGTCTTGTCCCAATGCTGAAACTCCTGTACGGACTCGAGAGAGGCACAGGTCAAGAGCCGTGCATCCTCCGAAACACAACCCTTCTTCTTGACATACTGCTTGCTTAACCTGGAAGCCAGCCGCACCAACATGTTGGAGGTAGCACCATACAACTGGCGACCAAAGTCAGTTTGCAGGTGCCCGGCCCACCACAAGGAGTCATTAGAGCGCGGTGGGACAAGGATGTCCTGGCTGGCCAAACCCTCCCCTAACCCAGAAGACGCTGGGCCAATTCTGTGTCACCTCATGGGTCTCCCAGTCACTGGCCAGCTGTGACACAGTGCCTTAGACCGCTGAACCACTCCGCAGGCCCAGCCTTAACATTTTTAACAGTAAGTTTCTTAACAGGTGCATGTTGATCAATAATTGAAATAAGCAATTTTATAAATTCATCAAGTGCAACATCTGGATGCTGCACTTGACTATGCTAAACAGAATTATTAATAGTGGGTGATCTTAATTTGGATTGGTTGATGCCCCTATCTGATAGCCTGAACGATATTTGTACTAAGCTAAATCTAACTCAGTTGATAACTAAACCAGCTAGTCCCAACTTTAAACACCCTGAAAAATCTACTATTTTAGATATTAGTCTAACAAACCAATGAGATATTTGCTAATGAGTTCAGTGACCATTCTCCTGCCTGCATAAGAGATGTTATGATGTTATGGCTGCAGGGGCAGTATTGAGTAGCTTGGATGAAAAGGTGCCCAGAGTAAACGGCCAGCTCCTCAGTCTCAGTTACTAATATATGCATATTATTATTAGTATTGGATAGAAAACACTGTAAAGTTTCCAAAACTGTCAAAATATTGTCTGTGAGTATAACAGAACTGATATTGCACGCGACAACCTGAGGACAATCAAGGTGTCAACAGTCTTCAGACATAGTTTCAGGCTTTTATTTTGAAAAATGAGCCAGAAAGATAACATCGCGTCAGGTGTTCGCATGAGTTTTGCTCGCGCAACAGAGTTTGAGCAGCCATTGCCATTCCCTCTCCTACTGAAAAATACAGTTGCGGTTGATATATTATCGGTTATATATTTTAAAAACAACCTGAGGATTGATTATAATTTCTGTGGACATTACGGATATTATTTGGAATTTTTGTCTGCGTTGTCGTGACCGCTCTTTCCTGTGGATTTCTGAACATAACGCGCCAAACAAACGGAGGTATTTTGGACATAAAAATAATCTTTATGGAACAAAAGGAACATTTATTGTGTAACTGGGAGTCTCGTGAGTGAAAATATCCGAAAATCATCAAAGGTAAACTATTAATTTGATTGCTTTTCTGATTTTTGTGACCAAGCTACTTGATGCTAAGTGTACATAATGTTTTGTCGGGCGATCGCTATACTTACACAAACGCTTGGATTGCTTTCGCTGTAAAGCATATTTTCAAAATCTGAGACGACAGGTGGATTAACAAAATACTAAGCTGTGTTTTGCAATATGGCACTTGTGATTTCATGAATATAAATATTTTTAGTAATATTATTTGAATGTGGCGCTATGCAATTCAGCGGTTGTTGATGACGATGTTATCGTTCTGGCTCATTTTTCAAAATCAAAGCCTGAAACTATGTCTGAAGACTGACACCCTGAGGAAGCGATAGGAAAAGGAATCTGGTTGATATCCCTTTAAATGGAGCAATGGGAGGCTATGGAACATGGAGTTTTCAAAATAGAAGCCACTTCCTGGTTTGATTTTCCTCATGGTTTTGCGTGCAATATCAGTTCTGTTATACTCACAGACAATATTTTGACAGTTTTGGAAACTAGAGTGTTTTCTATCCTAATCTGTCAATTATATGCATATTCTAGCATCTGGTCCTGAGAAATAGGCTGTTTACATAAAATATTGCCCCCTAGCTTCAAGAGATAAGTGCCGTGATCAATTCATTATTATCCAGGGAAGTGGGTAGCGCTACCTTGGAAAATAGTTAATAGAAGGTGTGTATAATAGACAGGAGTGAGAAATCTAAAACACCCTAGACACAGTTGGGAGAGGTTTGGGAATAATAACTATTCATATAGCGACAGATGGCCCGATTCTCCAAGCGGAGCTAGAGGGTTTTAATAAAGCCATGGAGTCACTGAAAGAAGTACACAAGCATTCTACAAATTCAGCTCGAATATGGGGAATTAATAGAGGTACTTAGCTACAAAAAGACTGGGTACGTGAGTACATGGAAGAATGAGTGTAAGTAGATATGGAGCCTGCTGTATTTGGAGGGAATGCCGCTATGCAAGTGTTTGCGTGTTTCTGTTCGATCGATAGTGGTTCATAGAGACTACAGTTTCGATGTGAAGGAAGACGTATGAGATCACGTCTTACCTAACTTTTTAGTAGAGGCCAGGGATCAAATATCGCGGATTCCTTATGATGAGAAATTGTCACAGGAAAATGTATTTTGGGTTGAAGAATCTAGGCGAAATGCCAGGGGAATGGATTCTAGAGGTAACAAATTGAAATTATCGGTTACAGTACATGCTAAAAAAAAGATGCATAAAGGTTGGTGGATTGAAACAAACCTTTAAAGTTTGGGAGGTTTTGAAATGGTTTCTGAAGGACAGGGAAAGAAAAGGGAGGAAATATTTAATGGTGTCGAATGCCCTGTATCCTGACTTTTTGGTGAGGCCTGTTCTCTCACTAGAAATTATAGAAACAGGTGGGTTTTAATTATAAAATGAATGAGAAACACCAGTTTCTGTTCTATTTTACCATTGCTTTATGAGATAAGTTGATTGGTTATTCGAATGTGTTTATTTTTGAATTAACATGTTGTTTTTGAATCACGATGTGAATCGTGTTTGAAGGAAAAATGACCAATTCCCTGGTGTTTGGGTACATTTTCAAATGTACATTGTTCAGTCTGCATATAGAAGGAAAAATACATGTTAAATATGGATGACAGTTACTCCAAATAGATTGTGATATGTGTATTGCTGATTTCCTCTTCTTTTCTTTTTGATACAAATTTCACCAGATTGGGATTTATGGGGTGTGGGATTTCCGGATGGGTTAGGGTGCTAACTTCCTGATCTGGTAACTCTTCCGAGAGGTCGCCAGTAAAATAAGGGAGTATGAACTAATTTTGAAAATGTTTTTTTTTAGCAGTAACAGTATGTTGTTATGCTCTTTGACATTTGTTGTAGAGATAATGTTCGTAAGAAAAGGTTCATGTAATAATTTTTCAAATAGTCAATGCTTGTCTGGATTTCCTGAAACAGAAATTAATTGAACTAAACTGTTGATCTGATCTGTCCTTTTTGAGGTTATTATGGAAGGTGGCGTCAGATCGTGTCTTAATGCATGGTAGGAATAATTTGACCACAAACAGTGTGTGTGAACCTCAAAACCCACCCTAACCGGCTGAAGAAAGAGCGACTAAGGTGCTAAATGCGACAGTGACTTTTAACACTTCTATCTGAGTCCGAGTCATTAACCTGGGTACAGGCGGCAGGAAAGCCAGAGTCCTGAGACTATGCGTGGAGAGAGATAATGGCTCAGGTGAGAGACTCGTGTACGTGGGAGAAACAGATGTATCTATTTGGATATTGAAATCGGGACATTATCGAGGACCATCAAATGAGACAGGAACGAGTCACATATGTTGGTAAGGAGGAAGTGCCGAGAGGAGGGGGGGTTATGGTATTGAGAAAGGTCTACACACACTGCAAACAATTTGGACCAAGAATGCATTGAGATACCGGTCTTTCATTACCAGGCCACTCGTGAAAGGAAAACAGGGACAAAGGGGGACTGTATAATGAGAAGAGTTATTACTGGCAATAAAAGGTCCCGTTTATAAATGTACATTCTAACCACGATGATGTGTGCTAGGTTGAGAAGATTCAAAGGAAGCACTAAGGACTGTTATTCTAAATTTGGGTTGGATCATTTATAAAATGTTTAGGTTATGATTCAGATACAGCGAAAGATAGTTGCGAACGGTGAGGGGTGGGGGCGCTGCTCAAATTGATGAGGCCTAGGGAGGCTCTAGAAACCTTATCTGAGTATCCTGATACGGGTGGTTGTTAGAGAACTCACTGGATGATAGCTTGGGTCAACCATGAAGGTTTTTTTGTTCTCTTTTGTTTTACCATGTCATCAGAATTGTAATGTTAAATCGCATCGATAAATAGAGATGGCGGGCTGATACGGTACAATTAATTGCATACAAGGCTCATAGTTTCGCAATAACACCCAAGGATGAAAATGAAGGAGAGGGCATGGAGACCAGCATAACCTGGGCATAGAATGTAACGGGTGGACGGTTCTTTCCCCAATTTTAGTCACATAAAATGTGGTGTGAAGTTATTAAACATGTATTTTTCTCTCTTTCCTGTTCAAGTCAATATGTTTTTAGGTTTCGTGGAACATAAGAGTGATCATTGTTCCAGAGGAGGGACTGATGTATGTTGACTAATTGATTTGAGAATGTTTTTGTATGTTTATAACTGTAGAAGTGCGTTAGGAGTAGTGACTAGTGTGTTATGGGTTAGATGGAATGATATATGTGCAAATGTATCTGTAGCAAGAGGTGAGGTGTTTGAGACAGAATGTTTACATAGGGCTGTTAAGTAGGATGGAACATGCCTGCAGTGGAGATTTGTGGTGGCTCATAAAATAAGGTCGCGGTGGTAGAGGGGTATCATTCCCAGAGACTATATAAAATTGTTATAGGAGATGGCTCATAGGAGAGGGAGGACAGCTAACTATGCGTAATAGGGACTATTATGAAGATAAATTGAACATTACATATACCCAGATCATGGTGAGAGTAGAAGAGATAGTGGTGGCATTTCAGACACCTTGGTAAACTTTCAAGAAACCTGTGACTCAGGGTTTTGTTAGGTTGGATATTCTTCCAACTCATTCAATATCTTTAACAGCCGGAAAACGCTTGAGAGATTACATGCAGTAGTTATTCTCAAGCAGTCGCTGTAGGGACCGTAATTGTTTTTTATTTTATTTTCTATTTCACCTTGATTTCACCAGGTAGGCAAGTTGAGAACAAGTTCTCATTTACAACTGCGACCTGGCCAAGATAAAGCAAAGCGGTTTGACACATACAACAACACAGAGGTACACATGGAATAAACAAACATACAGTCAATAATACAGTGGAAAAAGTATATTACAGTGTGTGCAAATGATGTAAGATAAGGGAGGTAAGGCAATAAATAGGCCATGGTGGTGAAGTAATTACAATATAGCAATTAAACACTGGAGTGATAGATGTGCAAAAGATGAATGTGCAAGTAGAGATACTGGGGTGCAAAGGAGTAAATAAATAAATAAATACCATATGGGGCTGAGAAAGATTGGATGTGCTATTTACAGATGGGCTATGTACAGGTGCATTGATCTGTGAGCGGCTCTGACAGCTGGTGCTTAAAGTTAGAGAGGGAGATATGAGTCTCCAGCTTCAGTGATTTTGGCAGTTCGTTCCAGTCATTGGCAGCAGAGAATTGGAAGGAAAGGCAGCCATACAAGGAATTGGCTTTGGGGGTGACCAGTGAAATATACCTGCTGGAGCGTGTGCTACGGGTGGGTGCTGCTATGGTGACCAGTGAGCTGAGGTAAGGTGGGGCTTTACCTAGCAAAGACTTGTAGATGACCTGGAGCCAGTGGGTTGGGTGACGAGTATGAAGTGAGGGCCAGCCAACGAGACCGTACAGGTCGCAGTGGTCGGTCGTATATGGGGCTTTGGTAAGAAAACGGATGGCACTGTGATAGACTGCATCCAGTTTGTTGAGTAGAGGTTATTTTGTAAATGACATCGCTGAAATCCAGGATCAGTAGGATGGTCAGTTTTATGAGGCTATGTTTGGCAGCATGAGTGAAGGATGCTTTGTTGCTAAATAGGAAGCCGATTTTAGATTTAATTTTGGATTGGAGATGCTTAATTTTAGGAATAGACGTGCCGCTAGCGACCCACCTCGACAACATCCGGTGAAATTACAGAGCACGAAATTCAAAAATACTAAATTCGAAATATTAAACATTCATGAAGATACAAGTGTCTTACATCATTTATAAGCTTAACTTGTTGATCCAGTCAGATTTCAAAAAGGCTTTACAGCGAAAGCATACCATGCGATTATCTAAGGAAAAGCATTAAAAACATTTTCCAACCAAGCAGATGCATCGCGAAAGTCAGAAATAGCGATAAAATAAATCCCTTACCTTTGAGGACCTTCATCTGGTTGCAATCTCAAGGGTCCCTGTTACATAACAAATAGTCATTTTATTCAATAAAGTCCTTCTTTATATTCCAAAAAAGTAAGTTTATTTGGCATGCTTCATTCAATAATCTACTTGTTTCCCCTCGTTCAAAATGAATCCTAAACATTACTAATACACTTGGCCCAAACATGACAAACACTGTTCCTAATCAATCTTCAGGTACCCTAATATGTAAATTAACCATAAAATTTAAGACGGAAAATAGTATATTCAATACCGGAGATACATAACCAAGTGCGTGCCTTCACCGGAGAGAGTCACAAACATTTTCCAACCAAGCAGATTCATCACGTATGTCAGAAATAGCGATTAAATAAATTGCTTACCCTTGAAAATCTTCATCTTTTTGCAATCCCAAAGGTCCCAGTTTCACAATGAATGGTCCTTTTGTTCGATAAAGTCCTTCTTTATATCCCAAAAATGTCCGTATATTTGGCACGTTTGATTCAGAAATACACCTATTCCAACTCGCCCAACATGCCTACAAAGGAATGTAAAAGGTATCCTGTAAACTTGGCCCAAATATTTCAAACAATGTTTCTAATCCAACCTCAGGTATCTTAATATGTAAATAATCTATAAAATTTAAGACGGAATAAACTGGTCAATACCCGAGAAAACAACGAGGAGTGTGCACTCATTTACGTGCACCAAAAGACTACAGTCCTTTTGAGTGACACTTAGAAAGAATACAAATACTTCTTCATAATTTAAAAAAAAAGAGTCTGTTGACATCTAGTGGAAGCCATAGTAAATGCAATCTGGGTCCTAATAATTAGGTTTTCCCATAGAAAAGCATTGGAAAGTCCAATGACCTAAAAAAAACATTTAATGGAAAGGATTTCCCTCAGGGTTTCGCCTACCAAATCAGTTATGTTATAGTCACATACATTATTTTAAGAGTTTTAGAAACTTTAGAGTGTTTTCTATCCAATACTACTACTATGACTACATATGCATATCCTAGCTTCTGGGCCTGAGTAACAGGTAGTTTACTTTGGGCACCTCAGTCATCAAAACTTCCAAATACTGCCCCCTATCACTAAAAAGTTAATGTGAGTCTGGAAGGACAGTTTACAGTTAACCAGACACCTAGGTATTTGTAGTGGTCCACATATTCTAAGTCAGAACCGTCTAGAGTAGTGATGCTGGACTGAAGGAGGCTATAGTCATGGGCCATGTTAGTAGTAGCAGGGGTTACTTCAGTAGCATTGTTGGGATATCAGTTTATGAAGACTCGTGCCACATGGCTTGGTAACTGATTACTGGTAGACCGATGGGAGTACAGGGGGGGCTGTTAATCAAATGTCACAAATTAGTGATCTTGCCATAAGAGGAGAGTCTTTGTTGTCAGGAAATGACCCATGTGTTGCAGTGTGTACATCCTCAGGTGAAAGCAGCACGTGAGGAGCCAGAGATAACTGAGGGCACGGGCTGAATTCTGGAGATTGAGTGTATATCAGGGGTGTTGGGACAGTGTTGGTCTGGTCCACACACAGTACTCCTTACAACACCTGCAGCGGTAAATATCGTCATGTCTCCCCTCAGTGAGTGCATAGTTCTCATGTGAAGTGGGTTCCAGCTGCATAATGGGAGAGCTTGAAGAACAGATGACAGAGGAAGCAGAGCTAAAGAGAGAGAGAGAGACTAGATTCCACTGTAAGACATGCAGATGGGTTGAGTCTGGGAGCTACTTTGAACATCATAGTTGGGTTAGAGTTATCTGCTTTATTGGTTAATACATCATATGAAAGAGGATAAATGTTGGAGTAATTGTACTCTAAACAAATTTTTGAAGGCATTGATGTGAAAGCATATACAGTGTTGAGTTACCTCAAGAGGATGTAGGGTTGATTAGTGATACACACTTTCCGGTGACGTGCCTATCAGCTGGCAAAGGAGGAGATGGGGGAACAAAGTGAAAATTACATGGCTTGGGAACACCTCTCGGAACCTGTGGCCGGAAAGGGGAAGACTGGGTAAAAGCACGAGGAGGCTTTTTAGGGCTTTCTTTTTGTGGAATCCAACAGAAAAGTATCCTGGAGGCATATCAGGTGAAGAGAGTGGGAATTGTCATGGTCTCAGACTTTGGTTTTCATGCATATACAATTATGCATAGTTTACCACATTGTTAATACTGTTATGTTTCATGTCTTTTTGTTGTTTTCCAAGTGTTATGCTATCACTCTCTTGGGAACCAGAAGGAGAAAGTGGAGAAACTAACAGCAGCTCCAGCTGGCGGGGAGGAAGCCAACAGATTCAGCTGGAATGGCATTCTGTTGTATGATGAGAGATGGAAATAAGGGTGTTGTCATGACGTTGGCCTGGGGGTAGGTTTGACAGTCATAAATACCTCTTCCCCCCCCCCTTTTTTCCTCTCTCTACCCTACTGATGTTACATTTGCAAACCCCTTTGGTTAACATAGAGATTCTGGGAACATCAGAAGGTGGGGGGAAATGAACTATATTCTGGTAATCTGACCAATTGAACATATGTGGTGGTACTTAATGAATATGATGTCAGTTCGGTTGTCATCTGAGACATTCTCATCAATGATAAGATGACATAAACTCTACAGTGGAAAGTCTACACATCAGAGTTATCGGATTCACATGGAATTGTTGTTCAATTTAAATGTTTGAATATGAAATTATTTGTTATGGGATGAAATGTAAAATATTACTATGTCTTTAAGAGTTTATTCGGAAGATAACAGCTCTATAAATATTATTTGTGGTGCCCCGACTCTCTAGTTAATTACATTTACATGATTAGCTCAATCAGGTAATATTAATTACGGATAAATTATTATATAGAATAGCATGTCATATCACTTAATCCAGCATAGCCAAAGACACGACAGTGTGCATTTAGAACAGAGGCTGTTAGCCTAACTGTGAATGTTAATCATGTTTTATTTTTTGTTCATGTTTTATTATTATGGTTTGTCCATTTAGAAGTAATTTTCAAGTGTACGTAATGTTGAACAGTATGGAGTTAAAATGTTCAAAACGTGGGACTGTTAGATTCTGTGTTAAACTTGTTATACTCAGAAGTATCGTATCTAAGGAGTGATAGAGACGTTTTTTTACATCAGAAGCTAATCGTTATCTGTAGGAGCCAGATGGCTTTGGAATGTGTTGGGTGGTCGGGAGGAAGTCACAGGATTGCTATAGGGGATACAGATGGACATCTGTGGATTAGGCAAATGAAGGGTTGAGGTCAGGTCAGATCCCCTTAACTTTTTATGGCTGCAGGGGCAGTATTGAGTAGCTTGGATGAAAAGGTGCCCATTGTAAACAGCCAGCTCCTCAGTCTCAGTTGCTAATATATGCATAATATCATTAGTATTGGATAGAAAACACCCTAAAGTTTCCAAAACTGTCAAAATATCTTCTGTGAGTATAACAGAACTGATATTGCAGGCAAAACCCTGAGGAAAATCAAAACAGGAAGTGGCCTCTATTTTGAAAACTCCATGTTCCATAGCCTCCCTTTGCTCCATTTAAAGGGATATGAACCAGATTCCTTTTCCTATTGCTTCCTCAAGGTGTCAACAGTCTTCAGACATAGTTTCAGGCTTTTATTTTGAAAAATTAGACAGAACGATAACATTGCGTCAAGTGGTCAAATGAGTTTTGCTCGCGCAACAGAGTTTGAATAGGTATTGCTTTTCCCTCTCTTACTGTGAAAGACATTTGCGGTTGATATATTATCGATTATATATTTCAAAAACAACCTAAGGATTGATTATAAAAAACGTTTGACATGTTTCTGTGGACATTATGGAAACTATTTGGAATTTGTCTGCGTTGTCGTGACCACTCTTTCCTGTGGATTTCTGAACATAACGTGACAAACAAACAGTTTTTTGGGATTTAAAATAATCTTTATGGAACAAAAGGAACATTTGTTGTGTAACTGTGAGTCTCGTAAGTGAAAACATCCGAAGATCATCAAAGGTAAACGATTAATTTGATTGCTTTTCTGATTTTCGTGACCTAGCTACCTGATGCTAAGTGTACTTAATGTTTTATCGTGCGATCGATAAACTTACACAAACGCTTGGATTTCTTTCGCTGTAAAGCATAATTTCAAATACTGACACGACAGGTGGATTAACAAAAGGCTAAGCTGTGTTTTCCTATATTGCACTTGTGATTTCATGAATATGAATATTTATAGTAATATTTATTGTATGTAGTGCTATGCTATTCAGAGTTTGTTGATGACACGTATCCCGATATCGGGATTGCAGCCATAACAAGGAAGAATTAAACTTGGTCAAGCTTTCATAATGAGTGAGTGTTTTACTTTGAGAATTAGAACCTAACACTTGTTAGAAAATCTAAATAGACTTATTTCTTGAATTGTGTATAGGAGAGTGGTGGTAATCCAGCCAACTTCTGGAAAGTGGTCCAATCTTTTAAACAAAACTCAGACTCACCAACTTTATTTTCATTTCAACAATGTACTTAGTGGTTTACTAAAGATTGATGTTTAAAAAAGCCGTAAGGGATGATTCACTTGATCACTTCTTACTGCAGCTCTCTGCCCCACTTATTGCAGAACCAGTGACCTATATTTTTTACTTGACAATTGTCTGTTGTGTTATCCATACAATCTGGAAAGTGGCACATGTCCTTCCCTTACATAAAGGAGGAGATTCTCCTGACTTAGATAACTACAGTCCAATTTCCAAATGATCTTGTCTTTCAAACGTTTTAGAATCGCTGGCCAACTCAGCTAAGAACTTTAACATCTCACTCTATTCTTAATGTGCAGCAACACAGTTTTAGACCTTGACATAGCGCCGGTTCAGCTGCTACTCTTGTTTTAGATATATTAAATTGCTTAGCTCATAAAAACCATCGTGTTGCCTTATTTATAGACCTTTCCAAAGCCTTCGACACTATTGGCCATCACATTCAAAGGTTGGCTGAAGTAGGCTTGGATGAGGCTTCTCGCAAGTGGTTTGAGAATTATCTGTCAGACAGGACACAATGTGTAATTTCTGATGGTGTTGTCTAGTGTCCTGGATATTATGAAAGGTGTGCAGTACAGGTGTCGGTTTTGGGACCTGTCTTTACTATTTATATAAATAATATTGGTCTATCTGTTAACTTGTAATATTAATCTGTATGCAGATGATACTATTATGTATGCCATTGTCCCAACTGTAGATCAGGCATTGTTAGAGCTGCAATCTGACTTTGTTGACTTACAAAAAGCCCTGGTGGGTTTAAAATTAATTCTCAACAACAAAAAATCAGACTACATATTTATTCATTGAATGGTTCTCCCATCGATCGGGTTCCCACCTATAAATATCTGGGTATTTGTATTGACAAGGAATTGTTTCAAAAATATACTGATGAGCTATTACATTTTTTTTTTAAGTGGGCTTCTTATTTATTAACAGAACTTGCATCTCCCTCAACAGCAGGAATGACAGTCCTTAACTATGGTGACACCATTTACCAGAATGCAGCAGCTACTACTCTTAAACCTTTGTCACAGGTGACAGTTTTAATAATGATCACTGCATCCTGTATCAAAAATTTGTCTGGCCCTCATTAAAGTCCAGTGTATCATTCCATTATTTGTTTACAAAGCTCTATTACACAAGCTTCCGACTTAACTTCGTTGTTGAAGTATAAGAACATGGGTTACCAAACCCTTTCACGGGGTTTGAGGTTTCTCGGGTCTCCACCCAATTAATAAGTAAATCCTCCCCATTTTTGGAATAACCTGCAGAACCCCCTGCATCTTGACTCCCTGGTGCCGCTACGGCAGTTTAGTCGTCGAATGTTGATTTAGTTAAATGAGAATTGCATTTGTCTTGATTACATGTGAAAAATGTATTGTTGTGTTGAAATTGTAGTTTTTCAAATTGTAACCTGTAATTTTTATAAATTTTATTGGAACGTTCGTGTTGAATTTGTTTTCCCGGGGGCACTATTGAAAATAAAACTATGGTGTCAACCGGCTCCCTTGATTAAATAAAAGTTGAATAACACATTTATAAAAATAAAACATTCCTGGTCCGAGTGCCAACGTCAGCTGCGAATGTCATTCTCAGAGGGAGCAGTTACTTTTACACACACACACACACACACGCACAGACGGTAAAGACAGACAGCACAGCTTTGTAAGAAACAGCATTTCATGAAACATATTTCAAATAGATCCAAGACCAATAGATATTCTTGTGCATCAATTCTTTGTTGCCAAGTTTATTTTTTTGTATTTATACATATGTACATACATATGTACACTCTTAAAAATGTGTAGTGCTACTAGAGTAGCATATAAATGGATAATCATAATATTTTAGGCAAAAATAAAACTAAAAAATTGTTCTAGGGGACTGGCTGGTTGGTGGTAATGTAAACAGAGGGCCAGAGTATGTGACCTCGGATGCATCTCAAATTGTACCCTATTCCCTAAATAGTGCACTACTTTTGAGTAGATCTCCATGTGCCCTGGTCAAAAGTAGTGCACTATATATAGGGAGCAGGGTGACATTTGGGGCACATACCCCTAACCTCCTTACAGAGGGCAGCCTGAACTAAGAAACCTCACTAGGGATCTACTTCTTATAACTCAGACATTCACCTAAATCACATTTCCTCAAGTAAGGACCCTAACCTCATCATCAATGCAAACTTTATAACTAGCTCTTGTCCAGTGCGTTATGTGGGGCTTGCCGACACTGAAGCTCAGCATTAGAAAGCCACATGTAACGCCCTGGACTGGAGCTATGTTATAACTAGGTTATTACAACTGTTCTTGAGCACCATAGCCTAGCAGAAAGGCTAACCTTTAGCATCCAGTTGATTTCACTCAGTGGTTGTGATTGATTTTCAATTAGAGATCGAAAATAAATATAATTCAAGGAAATATTTTTGGGGTATCTCATAACGCACATTTATAGCTAATTGGACTGTACTAAGTGCATGGAACTGTCCATAAGAAAGGGTTTCACTTAAAAAGACATACCATCATGGAATAAAGTGGATTGATTTGACCCAATAACTCTACTCTAAAATATAAAATAGTTGTACACCTGACACCAACAATGTGATTCAGTCTACAGTATGTTGTACTAAAAGTGCTGAACAGAGTGTGTATCAATGTTACAAAATGTTTCTGGACCCTTTATAAATTGAACAACAGTACTGTAATGTCACTATTCTTTTTGTCTTGTAAGGCCAGACTAAGGTGTGCCCCAATGGAGAGGCAGCATCAACATCAGAGGACCAAACACCGAAAATGAACAATGCAGATTTTTTTTTGAAACGCAAGCAAAGAAAACAGGAACAATTAAATTAAACAAAAACAATTGCAAATATATAGCATTTAACCCAGTTACATGGTTTACCACTTCTCAGTCATTGCTAACAGTAGTCTGAATGAACAAATTCTTCTTTTAAGTGGCAGCATACAAAAAATAAATTAAAAAACCCTGACAAATATTTTTTTAAATGCTAGTCACAGAAAGCAGTACAGTACAGAAGATAATTCTGCTGTTGTGTCATGCTTCATCAAACACAGGTTTAAAATATGCATATTTGAGAAGATCCATGCATATCCACACATAAACGAAAATGTCTATGTATCGATACACACACACACACACACACACACACACACATATATATATATATATATATATTTATTTACTATATATAATAAAAATACTGCCATTGCTAAGGATGCAACGGCCTTTACAAAGGAAGCATACATAAACGGGTGTAGCAGCAAGATGGGACAACAGAGCGGTTTCAGAGAGAGGGGAGTCCTACCACTGTCTCAGTGTGTGAGGGGTTGGAGTCTCGGGGCTAGGCTGTCACTGGTGAATATAGGGGTCTCTGGCCCAGTCCTCTGTGTCACCCCTCTTTTTGGGGGCAACCTCCCCCTCCCTGTCCCGGTCGCGGTCATAGTACTGGTGGTGGTGGTGGTCGCGGGCCGGTCGTTGATGTTGGTGACTGCGCGGCTTGTTGCGCTCGTTGTGGTCCTGCTCGTTACGCTCCTTAGAACGGTGGTGTCCTATTGTGCTGTGGCCCGCCTCCTCGCCAGCGCGGTGATGGTGGTGGTGGTGATGATGATGGTCCCTGGGTTGGGGCTGGGCCTCGTAGCGCACCTGCTGCTGCTGGGGGTGCCCTCCCTCTCCAAGCCCCTCCTCGTCATACTCCTCTCCAAAATCATCCTCCTCTTCCTGGTGTAGGAGCTGAGACAGAGGCTCTATGTACGCTGAGTCTCTACTTTCTCTGCTCTCCCGGCTCTCGGGGGTCTCTGAGTCCTGTGTCTCCCCCCGGGAGAGACCCTTGCCCCGGCCACCACCACCGCCACCACCACGATGATGATGGTGGTGGTGGTTGTGGTGCTGCTCAGTTCGCTGGGAGGAGGAGCGGTGGTGGATGTGCTGGGGTCTCCTGGAAGACTCTGTCCTTAGGGGCCTCTCCTCCTCCTCCCTCTCCTCCTCCCCCTCCCCCTCCCCATCTGGCTGCTCCTGGCTCTGATGCTGGCTGTGGTGGTGATGGTGGTGCTGGTGGTCCTCTCTGGAGCCCTTCCTCTCCCCACCTTGTCCTGCCTTGTCCCCTGCTTTCTCCTCTGCCCCGCTGCCCTGGGGTTAGCAACACAACACGCCTGTTAGTACAGTTAGACACACCAACACGCATATGCAGAGTAAAAAAGACAAACACACACCCTCAATCACATGCAAATCAAACACACATTTCAACCATTTCCAGACAATATTTCAAATTCACACACGGAAACCCGCATGCATGAAATTCAAACAGCACACTTGTACACATACACACATACACACATGTGCACTGCACACTCAGAGGTTGAATATAGGTTATCAACCAACCACTGAAGGTTGACTATGGTCCTGGAGAATACAGTTTCCCTAAAAATCCTCATATCCATTTGCTTTCAGATTAATTTGGCCTGGTTTATTATTTTAAGTCTCCAGAACCAAGGCCGAATCCCCATGGAATACTAACCCTTGGTCCAAGTCCCAAATGGCACCCTATTTCCTACTTAGTGTACTACTTTTGACCAGAGCCCTATGGGCACTGGTCTATAGTAGTGCACCATATAGGGAATAGGGTGCCATTTGAGATGCATCCCTGAAGTCCACACAGCTCTGATGACGGAGTATCTCACTCACCACAATCACAGACATGTTAACCTCACTCATCAGACGCATTTTCATCAGCATTTTCAAGAGTTTCAAAAGGACTCTCATTGTCAGGAGTTTCAGTCTTACATTTCCCAATGGGGGAGCAATGGATGGGGATGGGGAAAAGACGTCGACATTTTAAAAACAACTGAAACAGACCTGAATCAATCAAATGACCCAAACAAATTGTTCGCTGCTCATCGTTAAATACAGAACCTTCAAATAGATCATTATTTTCAAACTGACAGAGGTGCATAATGCAAAACACATCATGATCACCCTATTCATTCATTTTCCTGTAAGTATTAATTATTTCAAAGGAATTCATTATAGCAACCCACTGTGTTAAACCAATTAAAATGACAAGCTCCTGAGTTGTCAGCGTACATTCCTGACTTAATGATCTTGACTAGTCATGGTTAGCAGGCCCACCACCGGTCATGTTCCTCATCTCTCTATTCCTATTACTCTCTCTGCCCTGCTCTTTCCTACCGTGGTCAGTGTGTCATGACTCTGACTCAGTGGCGGTACAGGCTGCTCATGGCCAGTGAGCTACTGGTCTCCCTGCTATCCCTGTCTGGGCCCTGGAGCAGACTGCCCATGTTGGCCTAAAGCCTGGTCAGCACCTGTACCTGCATGCTGGAGACGGGAGCGGGGCTGGAGGGCAGGGCGTCTGTGGCCAGCTTGGCCAGCAGCGGGTTGGGGGGGTTGCAGCTGGCGGGGTGGGTGCTCTTCCAGTAGGCCTCCAGGTAATCAGCCATGTGCTCACACGCATCCTCCAGCTGGTTCTCATCCAGGATGATGTCAAACATCTCCTACATGAGAGATAAACAGAGGGAGGGAGGAGGGGAAAACGGTACACTCTTAGAAAAAAAATGCTATCTAGAACCTAAAAGGGTTCTTCTGCTGTCCCCATAAGACATCTCTTTGAAGAACCCTTTTTGGTTCCAGGTAGAACATTATTGGGTTCCATGTAGAACCCTTTCCCAAGAAGGTTCTACATGGAACCCAAAAGCGTTCTACCTAGAACCAAAAATAGCTCTCCTATGAAACAGCCAAAGAACCCTTTTGGAGCCCTTTTTTCTGAGTGTATTGTTAGTGTTTTATGTGCCCAAAACAGAGAGATAAAGAGATGAAGAAAGGAGGATAGGAAAAAACTCAATTATTAGTGTTTTAAGAGCTGAAAACAGAGAAATAAAGAGAGAGAAAGGAGGATTGGAAAAAACTCAATTGTTAGTGTTTTAAGGGCTGAAAAACAGCATGTGTTTGTGCTATGTATGGGCCAAGAATAGCATCATAACAATTTTAAAACAGTGGATCTACTTTTTCTTCGTGATAAAAAAGGACAGACTTCGGGATTCTTTGGGAATAACTTCCAAATTACTTCAGCAAGAAACTGACCTGCTTCTCGGATTAAGAAAGTTAGAAAAAACTGTCAAAAAATTACAAAAATTAAATAAAATATTAATTTGGCAAGAATTGTCTAATTAGTGAGATTGTTGAAAGCTAAATCCCACTAGGGATGCAATGGCGCTACAGAGGGTAGTGCGTACGGCCCAGTACATGACTGTACCTGACATCCATGACCTATATACTAGGCGATGAGGAAGGCCCAAAAATGTTTCAGTCTCCAGTCACCCAAGTCATAGACTGTTCTCTCTGCTACAGCACGGCAAGCAGTACCGGAGCGCCAAGTCTAGGACCAAGAGGCTCCTTAACAGCTTCTACCCCCAAGCCATGAGACTAATTCATCAAAAGCCACCTAGACAATTGACATTTACCCCCCTTTGTTTTTACACTGCTGCTACTCGCTGTTTATTATCTATGCACACTTTACAAATTACCTCGACTAACCTGTACATTGACTGGGTAACACCACCCCTGTATATAGCCTCGTTATTGTCATTTTCTTGTTACTTTTTTTCCCCCATATTTGTTTTTCTCACTTTAGTCTATTCAGCAAATATTTTCTTAACTCTATTTCTTGAACTGTACTGCTGGTTAAGGGCTTGTAAGTAAGCATTTCACGGTAAGGTTGTACCTGTTGTATTCGACGCATGTGACAAATACAATTTGATTTGATGCTATTGGATGTACATTAGGGCAGATTTTCCACAAGCCTGAAATCATTGCACTCATATTCTAAAAGAATATCCAAGAAGATCACAGAAGGACGGAAATAGAATTGGCAGGAGATATGAGTCTTTCTGAAGCATTCCACAACAGTATTATTAATATAAGGGCAGAATCCTACCGGGAGATATACGCACACGACTCAAAACCTCCACGCAAATCTGCGATCAACATCAGTGGCAATACACATAAGACTTCAAGTAACTCGAGTGTATATTTTCAGTGTGAGTTCGCAAGTTAGGATTCAGACCGCGATAGTCTCCTTTACAGTATCAACAGAGGCTTGTTGCACAGAAACCCAAATCTTCAATGGGCACACTGAAACAGTATTATGAAATGTCCAGGATGTGTTAGATGTCGTATGTGGTGGGTTTCATCCAGGTAACAGTGATCTCCGAGCAGTGGTGTGGCTATACTCACGGCAGGGCACTGGGCCAGTTTGTCTGCGGCAACCATCTGGACATTGAGGTGCTTAGCCTGGGACTTCCCTCTGGACTTGATGAGCCTCTGCAGAACCTGTGGGACATATGAGCGTATATCCATTAATGAGCGCATATCCATTAAAGCGTTGTCAACACCGTAGCAAAGTCAACTCCATCACACGGAAGCGTCATCAGCACCGAAACTAAGTCAACTCCAACACATCACAGCATCATCAGCACTGTGAGGAAGTCAACTCCGATGTAGCAGCAACGTGGAAACTTGAGCCTAACATTAGCACTAAAGTAGAACTGTGGTTTTACTGGTTCACAGCAGCAGATGTTGATAAAAAGAGGAGTCAAATACACTTGGTTTATCCCATCGAGGTGCGATTCAGGCTGCCGACACTTTGATTTAGAGCCATATTTCACATTCCTTCAGCGACGCCTTCTTTCCCTTTCTATCTTACTCAAATGCCAGCGTTTTTTGAAGGATATTTGAATCATGGGTGTTATTTACACTAAGGCTGAAGGTTAGCGTGATGAATCAGTCGCCCCCACTTCACTCTCTCCCATTCAGACGAGCGGAGTAGTCAGTGCCGACAGGCCGTGTTTAATAACCCAAACAGGAGGCCGTTCAGTTAGAAAAATGCGATATGAGCAGTGACAAGACATCCATACACCACTTGCTCCCCAATGCATCAGGGACTTCCATAGACCTCCATAAACCAGTAGGAGACTACTTCCCTACTCAGGAGACTTTCACTTCAGCTCAGTTTACTTCATCAATCTGTCACTCACTGCTCTCACACTGGACCGTTTACACGTGTTCTCCTGGCCTGCATCTACCTTTCCACAATTACACATAATATTACTGTGTGTGATATGGAAGGTTGGCTGAATACATTACTAGAAAATAAAGGTTCGTATTAGAATATGAACCATGTAATACACTAGGGCACACTGTACACTGCATTCAGTTTGACATGTCAAGTTTAAACTACCAAAGTGCATTTTGTGGAATGGAAATGTAAGTTGCCATTTTTTTTTTGCATTGCTTGGCCTCACCTTAGGAGAGGAGATCTTGACGTAGACGATGATAGGAGCCAGGGATGTCTTGCCCAGTTGGGCCGGGTGGTTGATGGTGTCTGCGTCCAGAACCACCAGCTGTAAGGTCCGGGCCAGTTCAAAGATACGCTCTATCTCACTCTGCACTTCAGCTACTAAGAGAGAACGAGAGGGGCAGAGGGAGGGACAGAGTCACAGACAGAGAGAGAGAGAGAGCGAGAACGAAAGTCAAACCATAGCTCCGTTTCCATTCTGCCGTTCAGTTAGGCGGCGGTGAGAGAAGGAGATATTAGCAAGACAATGATTATTTCATTTTTTTACATTTTTAAAGTGAAATATTAGCTTTTCCCTCGGAAAAAAAGGAAATTCAAAAGCTAATTTGACCTTTGCACAAAGAAGGATTTTCAACATAAGCAGCTTGACTACTGCTAGACTACTCCAAGATTCATTGGTCAGATTAGAAAGGAAGAGGTTGTGTTTGCTCAGTTGCATCTAGGACACTGTACATTGAACTCATTTACAACTGGTTCGCAAGCATGTGAATGGCTTGTGTATGGAGTGTATGGTTGATGAAACAGTGAAGCATGTGTTTGTTTCTTTATTCATTTATATATCATAACCGGCATCGATAAAAGACAGTACTGTGCAGCCGTTTTCATCGACCTGGCCAAGGCTTTCGACTCAACAGCCTTGGTTTCTCAAATGACTGCCTCGCCGACCAACTACTTCTCAGCTAGAGTTCAGTGTGTCAAATTGGAGGGCCTGTTGTCCGGACCTCAGGCAGTCTGTCACGTTCTGACCTTTATTTCCTTTGTTTTGTCATTATTTAGTATGGTCAGGGTGTGAGTTGGGGTGGGCAGTCTATGTTTGTTTTTCTATGATTTGGGTATTTCTATGTTTCGGCCTAGTATGGTTCTCAATCAGAGGCAGGTGTCATTAGTTGTCTCTGATTGAGAATCATACTTAGGTAGCCTGGGTTTCACTGTGTGTTTGTGGGTGATTGTTCCTGTCTCTGTGTTTGCACCAGATAGGGCTGTTTAGGTTTTCACGTTTCTTGTTTTGTAGATTGTTCATGTGTAGTCGCTTTATTGAAGTACCATGAATAGAAACCACGCTGCGTTTTGGTCCGCCTCTCCTTCACCACAAGAAAATCGTTACACAGTCTCTATGGGGGTACCACAGGGTTCAATTCTCGGGCTGACTCTTTTCTCTGAAAATGTCAACAATGTCACTATTGCTGTGGGTGATTCCTTGATCCACCTCTACGCAGACGACACCATTCTGTATACATCTGGCCCTTCTTTGGACCCTGTGTTAACAAACCTCCAAACGCTCTTAAATGCAAGTAAACTAAATGCATGCTCATCAACCGAATCGCTGCCCGCACCCGCCCGCCCAACTAGCATCACTACTCTGGACGGTTCTGATTTAGAATATATGGACGACTACAAATACCTAGGTGTCTGGCTAGACTGTAAACTCTCCTTCCAGACTCATATTAAGCATCCTCAAATTAAATCTAGAATCGCTTCCTTTTTCTCAACAAAGATTCCTTCAACGACGTTGCCGAAACTACCCTCGTAAAACTAACTATCCTATCGATCCTCGACTTCGGCGATGTCATTTACAAAATAGCCTCCAACACTCTACTCAGCAAACTGGACGCAGTCTATCACAGTGCCATCCATTTTGTCACCAAAGCCCCATACACCACCCACCACTGCGACCTCAATGCGCTCGTCGGCCGGCCCTCGCTACATATTCGTCACCAAACCCACTGGCCCCAGGTCATCTATAAGTCTTTGCTAGGTAAATCTCCGCCTTATCTCAGCTCACTGGTCACCATAGCAACACCCACCTGTAGCACGCACTCCAGCAGGTATATCTCACTGGTCATCCCCAAAGCCAAGACCTGGTTTGGCTGCCTTTCCTTCCAATTCTCTGCTGCCAATGACTGGAATGTATTGCAAAATTGCTGAAGTTGGAGACTTATATCTCCCTCACTAACTTTAAGCATCAGCTATCTGAGCAGCTTACCGATCAGCTTACCGATCCAACTCCCTACCTAATCCCCACATTGCTTTTATTTACTTTTTTTACTATTTTGCACACCAGTGTTTCTACTTGCACATCGTCATCTGCACATCTATCACTCCAGTGTTAATTTGCTAAATTGTAATTACTTCGCTGCTATGGCCTATTTATTGCCTTACCTCCCTACTCCCTTTGCACACACTGTATATAGATGTTTCTATTGTGTTATTGACTGCTTTTGTTATCCCACTTGTAACTTTGTGTTGTTGTTTTTCGAACTGTTTTGTTTTATCTTGGCCATATTGCAGTTGTAAATGGGAACTTGTTCTCAACTGGCCAACCTGGTTAACCTCTTGAAGCTAGGGGGCACTATTTTTATGTTTGGAAAAATAACGTTCCCAAAGAAATTGCCTATTTCTCAGGACCAGATGCTAGAATAGGGATATAATTGACAGATTAGGATAGAAAACACTCTAAAGTTTCCAAAACGGTCAAAATATTGTCTGTGAGTATAACAGAACTGATATTGCAGGCGAAACCCTGAGGAAAATCAAATCAGGAAGTGCCTCTTATTTTGAATCCCTTCTGTTCCTTTGCATGTCTATCCAACATTTAAAGGGATATCAACCAGATTCATTTTTCTCTGGCTTCCCTAAGGTGTCAACAGTCTTCAGACATAGTTGCAGGCTTTTGTTTTGAAAAATGAGCCAGAAAGATAACATCGCGTCAGGTGGTCGCATGAGTTTTGCTCGCGCAACAGAGTTTTGGCTGCCGTTGCCTTTCAATCTCCTACCGATAAAGACATTTGCAGTTGATATATTATCGATTATATATTTTAAAAACAACATAATGCGCCAAACAAACGGAGGTATTTTTGGATATAAAAATAATCTTTATGGAACAAAAGGAACATTTATTGTGTAACTGGGAGTTTCGTGAGTGAAAACATCTGAAGATCATGAAAGGTAAACAATTAATTTGATTGCTTTTCTGATTTTCGTGACCAAGCTACTTGATGCTAAGTATACATAATGTTTTGTCGAGGGATTGATAAACTTACACAAATGCTTGGATTGCTTTCACTGTAAAGCATATTTTAAAAATCTGACACGACAGGTGGATTAACAAAAGGCTAAGCTGTGTTTTCCTATTTTGCACTTGTGATTTCATGAATATAAATATTTTTAGTAATATTCATTGAATGTGGCGCTATGCAATTCAACGGTTCTTGATGACAATTATCCCGTTAACTTGTTAAGGCTGCAATCCCGTTAACAGAGCTTGAGAAAATGTGAAAGGAAGAATGGGACAAAATCCCCAAATCAAATCCAAATGTGCAAAGCTGATACAGGCATACCCAAGACGACTCAAAGCTGTAATCGCCGCCCGAGGCGCTTCTACAAAGTGCTGATTCAGAGGTGGGAATATTTATGTAAATTAGATATTTCTGTATTTCATTTTCAATACATTTGCAAACATTTCTAAAAACATGTTTTCACTTTGTCATTATGGGATATTGTGTGTAGATGGGTGGAAAAAAACATATATTTAATCCATTTTGAATTCAGACTGTAACTAAACAAAATGTGGAATAAGTCAAGGGGGTATGAATACTTTGAAGGCACTGCATCTGGGACTGGGAAATAGTGTGACACCAATCAGACCCCGAGGGCTGGAGTACCAGATCGAGATGGAATCAACAGACTCGACACAAGATCCAGCATGATCTGATGCAGGGCTCCCCTGGAGAGTTAGCGTCTTGTAGGTTTTTCTCCAACCCTAATCTAGTGCACCTGATTCTAATAACTATTTGATCGATAAGCTACAGGAGGGTACCTCTCCATGAGATCTGAACCTCCACCTAGTCCCCCCCACCCTTTTCTCTTGTGACCTCTCTTCCTCTACTATAGCTGTCTTTAGTGATTGGACTGAGAGAGATGGAAACACAGACAGCCGGCCGCTACGACATTTAACAATGTGTCATTCATTCGCCATTAAATCATCATGTAAAATAAAGTAAATCTTTGTTTCATATTCTTGTTTGTTTGTGCTAAGGACGTCCAGTAGGTTAATATGAATAGTACTGATGACTGGATTACAATCATGTTGGTAAGATATTGTAATACTTTCTGTAACTGGTCTCATCACCTGCTGCTTGCATTTCAATAGGTCATTTGTATTTAAATTCTACAATTGGCAGAAAGTGTGAATGAATCAGGCTAAGATGCTGCAACATCAGTCAACAACCATTGTAGTGCAGAACAACATTGCCTTAACACTTGTGATGAGACTCTATTGGAGATATGGCCAAAGAGTAGCTTATACCAACGATCAAGGTAAGAATATACATAGCTATAAAGTTCTATTTCTGTTTCATTAAATTGTTGCGGCATTATGCTATGTAATTTGAGCATTGGTTTAAATTGATGCAACAAAATGAACGTTTGTAGCTGATCTGAGCTCATGCCTGCATGTTAGATAGTTAATCTACCTTGAATAATACTGTGAGTATTGCTGAGATAATTTAACAAAATAAGTATGTTGAGGGTCAATGTTGTCACAACGAGGGAACAAAAGAAGTATGTTGAGGGTCAATGTTGTCACAACGAGGGAACAAAAGAAGTATGCCGAGGGTCAATGCTGTGACAACGAGTTAACGTAAACTCACGTAAACTCGTACATAGCCTTGGTCCGTACAATTGCCCTTATTTTATTTTAGCCCCAAAAACATAATACTTCCAGATCAACTGTAATGTCAATACCATTGTGAAGCACAATTTCTCCCCCTTCCAACAAAATCAATTACATGACCTAAACGCTGCCCTTTCTGCATAATTCAAGCAGGCAATGAGCCCCGTCGAGTCTTTTTAAAAATGGCGGGTGGGGAAGCAAAACTAATGTGTGATAGTGAGAAGGAGAGATGTTGTGTGGGAAAATGGCTTTTTTTCACTCGATCTGTCCAACTTATCACCTTATCACCTCTAAAAATGTAAATAAAACACTATAAAGAGTTTATATAATGTGTCATTACATACCTATTTGAAGGTTTGTGTCGAATTTGAATCGGGTTTTTAGGGCGGTGCTAAAGTGATCTTAGAAGTAAACAGCGGCTTTGAGAATGATGATCGCATGCAACGATGACGAAAAAAATGACTTACTCCCGTCCCCCTTACTCCCGTCACTGTCCATTTCTTATTTTTAAAGGATGATAGAAGTGCTACACCTGGTCGAGAGAGATTGTAAGAAATAGTTGCTTTATGCGTGCTGTACGTTACGACATGACACGTCAAGATGTAACGGAGGGTCAGGTCTTTCAACTTTTCTCCAATACTATAGAGCCATTACCATGTTGATCAACGCTTGAATAGAAACCTAGTTCACACCCCCGATTTTGACGTCAACACAGTCACTACAATCCCATTAGTTTTCTTTGTAGCCTCGTTTGAATGTTGCGGTTGCGCACATTTGAACGGTATGGGGTGTGTTTACGTTAACTAGCCAACTTGTGCCATAGTTGGGCTGCTGCTCAGACGAGATGTGAACCCGTGAGCCTGGCTGGCTAGCTAGCTAGTAGATAGTGTTACGATGTCAACTAATTAAACATACAATTTCAACAGTGTAGGCTATCTGGCTTGAATTCTATTTTGAATATGGCTTAGATATGTCTGAGAACAAAAATATATTGCGCATCAATGTTGTCAAGATATAACGTTAGCTAGTTAATTAATAACTTGTGTAGGTAACTAGCTAGCTACTGTTGCTAAGATACAAGAGTGTCTTGGTTTCAGTTTTACGTCACGGCTCAGTACATAGAACAGATATATCGTCAATGAGGACCTGCTGCATTTCTCACCTTGCATGGGACTGTATGATTTCTGATCCTGCTTCTGTCTGTCTTATCTTTTCTGTTTCTCCTTCAACCACAATTAAATATTAGCCTGCTAGCCCCCCATGTAATTACTTAGCTTTCCGTCATGTGTTGCTGTAAAAGAGCAGCGAAAATATTGTTTTTAATTACATCAACAAGACATTTCTCGGTTAATCAAATGGAAGGCACTTCCGTCAACTTTCTTGGTCTTTCGAGCATCACTGTTGACAACTTAGTGGAACTTCTTTAATGTCTTCTTAGAGAATCCCGACGGGAGAATGGTACATTTTATAGATTCTTTTAGCAAGAAAAAGCCATCTGCTGACCATTTAAGGAATTGAGTCCTCAACCAGTGGGCCAAATTTCATTCTGTGATATGGAATATTGACAAGCGTAACTATCGCCATCGTCTATAATACTATAGGATTGTGTGGAAATATCATTATTTTTTATTTAACCTTTATTTAACTAGGCAAGTCAGTTAAGAACAAATTCTCATTTTTAATGCCGGCCTACCCCAGCCAAACCTATGGGACTGCCAATCATGGCCGGATGTGATTTAGCCTGGATTCAAACCAGAGACTGCCTCTTGCACTGAGATGCAGTGCCTTAGACCGCTGTGCCACTCATGAGTAACAAGTAGTAACTAATGCATTTTTCTCCAGTTGGGTCAAATACATATATCATGAACAGTCCAGGAAATCTCCCTAGCAACACTTTTTTATTACATTTCATTAGCAGCTCAAACAAAGCTTGTGTTTGCCCATCGAGAGCTGCCCATGACTAAGATACACCCACCTCTTGCCCTATTTGTTTGTGGTCGGAAATTGCGCTGATGGTCCAGATGTGTGTCTGATAATTATAATTCAGCGATTGTCAATTAGGCCCACTAAACTTGTAGCCAGAATTGATGTGTACACTGTTGTATGCGCGCGTCTTGGTCTTGGCCACTTATCTCCGCTTTGGAAAAATATTAGTGTTCTCGTGAACCACAACGCAATTTGGAGAGTATACTGCCCATTTCCAAGTCAATTCAAGTCAAGAATTGTCATGCAGCTGACATGCGGTAATGTTAAATAATTATGTAATTGCGTATAGTTTTCTTGACATTTCATAATAAAAATTGTGATAGGCTCACGTTTTACCGGTAAGGCATTGACCTGCCCCTACTATTTATTTTGCCAGGACGCCGTACAGGACCGTACTGGCTTAGTCCACTTTCACCCCTGTATCTATCACCATCAAGACAGAGTCAGGGTTCAGCGTACAGTCAAAACATCAGTCCCCGAAGTGACAAAATAATTATCCAGTTGCATTGGCTTCAAGTTAAAGCTTTTAGTCAAAAGTGGAGCACAAAGAGTAATGTTTGTGCAGTGTCATGAGTGTGTCCCAGTGCTAATGTATCTTTAAAGATGGGCGGGTTTATCCCATAACTACTCTCTTAGAAAAAAAAAGATTCCACCCCTAACCAAAAAGGGTTCTTCTATGGGGACAGCCGAAGAACCGTTTTAGTTTTCTAGATAGCACCTTTTATTCTAAGAGTGTAATGGAGCAACCGGCACACCAGGGATGCATCCCAAATGGCACCGTACTCCCTATTTAGTGCACTACTTTTGACCAGGGCCCATATGACTCTGGTCAAAGGTAGTGCACTATGAAGTGAATAGTGTGCCATTTGGGACACAGCCCATGAGTAACATTACAGAGGACCACGGCGATCCAACACAAAGATTAGCTACATGGCTTCCGTAGTTTCGTTGGCTCAGTGAGGTCCTGTTTCATTGTTATCGCAGCTTGTTACTCAAGCCTGGTAAAAACAGCTGCGTTCTTGACCTTGTTATCTGGCAGCAGGTATCTAGTCTCAATTTTCTTTCTCTCTCTTTCGTCCCAAAAGCAAACCTTTTTAATCACAGGCCTGGCCAGGTCATTCTTCGCCTCCAACATCTGTAGGTCTGCATTTTAACCATCTCCAAGGTTGCGCCAAAAATGGCACCCTATTCCCTATATAATGCACTACTTTCAACTAGAGCCCTTTGGGCCATGGTCAAAAGTGGTCCACTATATAGGAAATAGGGTGCCTTTTGGGAAACATCCGAAGACTTTCTTTCATCTTTTATTCTTTCCCTTCTCTCTATGCAATGAATTAGTCTCTCTACATACAATGGGCCCTAGAAGAACATAGAGGTTCCCCAATCTCATACCTCCAAACTTACCAAGGTTGGAGCGTGTGTTGGATCGCTCGATGATGGCGTGTTTACTAGGGTTGTTGAGGACGGAGCGTTTGGCAAGAGAGATGTCTGCAGTGACTCGAGTGATTGATATTCTGATAGGAAGGCAGAGAGAAAATAACTGGTCACCGAGAGACTAGAGTGTGCTCTGATTTCTGAAACAGCCTTATCAATCAAATATTTAACACTTGGGAAAAAAGTACAGAATTAGAAACAAAAAGAGGCATCGCAGCAAAATCACCATCCATAAGGAAGAGGGGAGAGTTTTGGGATTTCTAAGCAAGGTTTGGTAGAAGAGGGAAGAGAGTGGTGAGAGTATGCTTTGTAAAACTCATTGTAGGTTATCAAAAGGGTTGCACTTTGAGAGGGATATAAAAACAATGCACAGTATATGCTAATGATCCTATGTTTTGTCAAATAACTTCCCTACTGCGGATGGGAAAGTGGCCAGGCAGCCGGAGAGGAGAGGAGCTGAGGAGAACCCTGCACTGCACTAGGGCCCACTATAGCCTATTAAGGACATGGAGAGGGCCTATTTAAAGTAGCAGCGAGCACACATCTCCAGGCCAAACAAACTTGTTACACACTCCCTCTGCGAAACCTCCAGGGATGACTAAATACCAGCCTATAGGACTCGGGCAGAGCATACTGAACAAGGATACAGAGAGAGAGAGAAAGAGGGAGGGAGGGAAGAAAGGAAAGCAGGGACAGCTCAACTTACCTTCCCTCAAATCTGTGTTTCAAAAAGTCAAACAGTGCTTTTTGCATCATATCTGTCACCTGAAACCAAATGGGGCAATAAAAACATAGTGAACATTTTAGAAATCACCATCATGAAAACAGACAATATGTGTGTCTGCATGGGTGGGTGAATCAAAGCAAAGCTCTTTGTTGCTGAAAAAGGGAGCCCCACAGATTGCTGTTTCAGTATTGACTGAGGGCACGTCAGCCTTCCCCTTGTAAACAACTATGATCCTCCTCAGCTTAGTGTGTCCTGTTCTCACCAGGTTCCAGAGACCCCTGCCCCTGTCTGCCTCCCACAAATACACAGAGACAAAGCTCAACTCTGTCATTGTATCTACAATGTAAACTAGTAGTAGAAGTGTAGTTAGTGTAAACAGTATGCATTAGTGAGTTGAGTAGTGGTGCTAGTTCAAGTAGAAGGGTGGCAAAATTCCAGTAACTTTTCCAAAATGTCTAGGTTTTCCAGAAATCAGAAGGGAATAAGCAGGACATCCAGAATCCTCCAACCAGGATTTCTGGAAAACCGGGGTAGTTTGGGAACGTTACACATTGGTTTCCTTACCCTGTAAACAGTCTATGGACAAGGTATGACAGCAATTGATCGTTTGATTTCATTTCCCTGGCAGTTGCTTGCACAAGTCCCATTGAAGTCATGGGACCGATATTAGCATTTTCCAAATCATATCTATAAGTGACTTTGTTGAGCTTCACAATAAATTGTAGTTACTTTCGAATGATTTGGACATGATGTGTGAAAAAAATTATAATATCAGTCCCATGCCTTGAATGGGATTTGTGCCACAAATGCTAAAACGTTAATATTTGGAAACAGTGCCCGGGAAACTAAACCACCTCATTGGTTTGCTGTCATACCTTAAAGGGTAAGGAAGGGTAATAAAGGGTTAATGCGTAAGGGTAAGGAAGGGTTGCTGTCATAGCTTAAAGAGTAAGGAAACCAATATATCATTTAAACATTTGGGTGAACTATCCCTTTAACAAGTAGGTCACATTCCACTGCTTAGACATTGCATGCATCCACCAATGGTTTCGTGCCACGTCATCAACTGTGTCATTGACTGACAGATTGCTATAACATATGATGTGGTTAGCTGATAGGTAAAATGCCTATCCAGGTGATGTAAGATCTGGCAACATAAGTAGTGGAATGCGACCATTGTGATCTAAATAGAATGTCCTTGTGAGTGTAGTAGTGGTAGTGTCAGTAATAATCCCTTATAAAAACTTTACAGAAATGTATAACAATTATGTTACCTCGTAGCCCTTCAGTGACGGTCCAACCAGGACCACAGGTCGCATGGAAGGCACAACGTCGTATGGAGGAATGTGTTCCGTCTGCCCAACGACAGAAAACAAACCATCAGCTTCACATCCAGGGAGGTTATTATACATAAGATGCGTCCCAAATGGCAACCTATTCCCTACACAGTACAGGGCCCTGGTAAAAAAAAAGTTGTGCACTCAATAGGAAATAGGGTGGCATTTGGTATGCATACACAGAATTACACACTACGTCCAGCAGGGAACAGCAAAGCACAACCCATTAGACCAGGGTTTCCCAAACTCAGTCCTGGGGCCCCCCTGGGAGCCAGTTTTGGTTTTGCCCAGCAAAACTAACTCATCATCAAGCTTTGATTATATGAATCAGCTGTGTAGTGCTGGGCAAATAAGTAAACGTGCATCCGGGAGAGGGGCAGGACCCAGTTTGGGAAGCCCTGCACTAGAACATTTAATAGAACTGAAAGGAACTATGAAATTAGTTGTCCTAATTGCGAGTCCCAGTTTACACTCAACACACAAGGATGCCAGCTAGAATGTTCGGACCCATAGAGATAGGGGTGTTCTGTTATCAAAAGTAACAAATGATACCGAATTATATCACACACTGAACAAATATTAAGATAATCTGTTAGTATTTGCTCTTAGAATACAACATTCTTATCTTCACCCAACCCCTAAATGAATTGAAAAGAAGCTTCACATGAACAACAATCAATCCATGTGTGGAAGTCAAGGTATACAGTGGCTTGCGAAAGTGTTCACCCCCCCTTGGCATTTTTCCTACTTTGCTGCCTTACTACCTGGAATTAAAATCAATTTTGGATTGGGGGGTTGTATCATTTGATTTACACATCATGCCTACCACTTTGAAGATGCAAAATATGTTTTATTGTGAAAATAACAAGAAATAAGGCAAAACAACTTGTGGGTGTGCAATACTGCAGTAATACAATACTAAAGCTCAATTTTAGTCTCATCTGACCAGAGTACCTTCTTCCATATGTTTGGGGAGTCTCCCACATGCCTTCTGACAAACACCAAACATGTTCGGTTATTTTTTTCTTTGAGCAATGGCTTTTTATATGGTCACTCTTCTGTAAAACCCAGCTCTGTGGAGTGTATGGTTTAAAGTGGTCCTATGGACAGATACTCCAATCTCCACTGTGCAGCTCCTTCAGGGTTATCTTTGGTCTCTTTGTTGCCTCTCTGATTAATGCCCTCCTTGCCTGGTCCGTGAGTTTTGGTGGGCGGCCCTCTCTTGGCAGGTTTGTTGTGGTGCCATATTCTTTCTATTTTTTAATAATGGATTTAATGGTGCTACGTGGGATGTTCAAAGTTTCTGATATTTTTTTATAACCCAACCCTGATCTGTACTTCTCCACAACCTCCAAAACCCTGCTCCTGTTTGGTGAGCTCCTTGGTCTTTATGGTGCCGCCCCTTGCTTAGGGGTGCTGCAGACTCTGGGGTCTTTCAGAACAGGTGTATATATACTGAGATTATGTGACAGATCATGTGACACTTAGATTGCACACAGGTGTCACTTCTGAAGGTAATTGGTTGCACCAGTTCTTATTTAGGGGCTTCATAGAAAAAGGGGTGGATACATATGCACCACTCTTCTGTTTTTATTTCACTTCACCAATTTGGACTATTTTGTGTGTGTCCATTACATGAAATCCAAATAAAAATCCATTTAAATTACAGGTTTTAATGCAACAAATTTGGAAAAACACCAAGGGGGGTGAATGCTTTTGCAAGGCACTGTACTTGTGTTGAGTGTGGAGACAGCAGAATCTCTAATTTCACAATTCTTATCTACTCAAAGGGGAATGTCAGTAGAGGAACGTGTTAGTCAGAACAGGGATAATCACAACAGAAGGCTAGTAATGCAAACGAGAGAGGAGCAGACTAGCAGAATAAAAAACACCCAGGCACACAGCAACAGAGTAGGAGCTCAGTGTATCTCAGTGACAGCTTCAGAGGGATCCGTCTGTGTGTGTGTGTGTGTGTGACAGCGAGGCAGTAGACTTCTAATGCCACATCTGCGTGTGCTGTCACAGTGGTGTGACAGTGCAGTGTGAGGAACACTCCGACAAACAGACAGACAGACAGACACGCCATTGCTTTGCAGGGAAATGAAAGCAGAGCGAGCAAGCGAGAGAGAGAGGCAGACGTTCAACGGAGTCGGTTTGTCACACTTCTACCTCCTCTTCTGTGCAAAATTAATGGACAATAACGTTTTCAAATGTAATCTAATCTTCTTTCACGACTCTGTATTACTGCTACACTGAACTACACTGAGCAAAAATATATACGCAATTTCAAATATTTTACTGAGTTACAGTTCATACAAGGAAATCGGTCAATTCAAATAAATTAATGAGGCCCTAATCTATTGATTTCACATGACTGTTAATACAGATATGCATCTGTTGGTCACAGATACCTTAAAAAAAAGGTAGAGCGTGGATCAAACCAGTCAGTATCAGATGTGACCACCATTTGCCTCATGCAAATGCTGTGTGACAAATCTCCTTCGTATAGAGTTGATCAAGCTGTTGATTGTGGCCTGTGGAATGTTGTCCCACTCCTCTTCAAATGGCTGTGTGAAGTTGCTAGATATTGTCTGGAACTGGAACATGCTGTCGTACACGTCAATCCAGAGCATCCCAAACATGATCAATGATTGACATATCTGGTGAGTATGCAGGCCATTGAAGAACTGGGATATTTTCAGCTTCCAGGAATTGTGTGTACAGATCCTTGCGACATGGGGCAGTGCATTATCATGCTGAAACATGAGGTGATGGTGGTGGATGAATGGCAGACAATGGGCCTCAGGATCTCGTCACAGTATCTCTGTGCATTCAAATTGCCATTTATAAAATGCAATTGTGTTTGTTGTTCATAGCTCATGCCTGCCCATACCATAACCCCAGCGCCACTACTCTGTTCACAATGTTGACATCAGCAAATCACTCGCCCACACGACGCCATCTGCCCGGTACAGTTGAAACTGGGATTAATCCGATTCTCCAGAGTACCAGTGGCCATGGAAGGTGAGCATTTGCCCACTGAAGACCCTTTCCTGAGACGGATTCTGACAGTTTGTGCAGTAATTCTTTGTTTGTACATCATCAGCTGTCTGGGTGGTTGGTCTCAGATAACCGCGCAGGTGAAGAAGCCGGATGTGGAAGTCCTGGGCTGGCGGTGGTTACACGTGGTCTGCAGTTGAGAGGCCGTTTGAACGTACTGCCAAATTCTCTAAAACGACGTGGTTGAGAAATTATCATTAAATTCTCTGGCAACAGCTCTGGTGGACATTCCTGGAGTCAGCATTCCAATTCCACGCTCCCTAAAAACTTGTGTTGTGTGACAAAAGAGTGGCCTTTTATTGTTCCCAGCACAAGGTGCACCTGTGTGATGATAATTCTGGTTAATCAACTTCTTGACATGGCCAAGAAGAAATGGTCACTAACAGAGACGTAAACAAATTTGTGCACAAAATTTTACAGATAAGCTTTTTGTGCGTATGGAATATTTCTGGGATCTTTTATTTCAGCTCATTAAAACATTGGAACAACAATTTACATGTCGCGTTTATATTTTTGTTCAGAGTACCTATTGCTCTTGCAGTTTTTTTCTCCATCTCACCCTTTTTTTATATCTTAGTCTCTCTGCTGTCTACCTGTCTTTTCCTCTCTCCATCTCTTTTCCTCTCTCCATCTCTTTCCCTCTGTCCCTCTCTCCATCTCTTTTCCTCTTCCTCTCTCCACCTCTTTCCTATTTTCCTCTCTCCATCTCATTCCCTCTCTCCATCTCATTCCCTCTCTCCATCTCTTTTCCTCTCTCCATCTCTTTTCCTCTCTCCATCTCTTTTCCTCTCTCCATCTCTTTTCCTCTTTTCCTCTCTCCATCTCTTTTCCTCTTTTCATCTCTTTAACTCTCTCCATCTCTTTTCCTCTCTCCATCTCTTTTCCTCTTTTCATCTCTTTAACTCTTTCCATCTCTTTTTCTCTCCATCCTTCTCTTTTCCTCTCTCCATCTCTTTTCCTCTTTTCATCTCTTTAACTCTCTCCATCTCTTTTCCTCTCTCCATCTCTTTTCCTCTTTTCATCTCTTTAACTCTCCATCTCTTTTCCTCTCTCCATCTCTTCCTCTTTTCCTCTCTCCATCTCTTTTCCTCTTTTCATCTCTTTAACTCTCTCCATCTCTTTTCCTCTTTTCATCTCTTTAACTCTCTCCATCTCTTTTCCTCTCTCCATCTCTTTTCCTCTCTCCATCTCTTTTCTTCTCTCCATCTCTTTTCCTCTTTTCATCTCTTTAACTCTCTCCATCTCATTTCCTCTCTCCATCTCTTTTCCTCTTTTCATCTCTTTAACTCTCTCCATCTCATTCCCTCTCTCCATCTCTTTTCTTCTCTCCATCTCTTTTCTTCTCTCCATCTCTTTTCCTCTCTCCATCTCTTTTCCTCTCTCCATCTCTTCCCCCCCCCATTCCCCTCGCTCTCTCTCTCCAGCTCTCTGTCTTTCTAGGTCTCCATCTCTTTTCCTCTCTCAATCTCTTTCTCTCTCTCTATCTCTCTCCCAGTATCTGTCTCTCTCACTTTCATTTTTCTTCTGCTACCGTCACTGGCGGTCCCTGGGGAACTCTTGTTACATCCGAGTGGGGAAAGTGCTGCTAGATGCGGGCCAAAGCTGACCACGTCTGGAGAACCACCGGTCACTGTAGTCACAGATATTTTAGGCCATATTTTCCTGGCCTCGACTACAAGGTTATTGTTACAAAAGAAAATGCATGATGCTAGATGATTGAAAACGGTGGCTATTGTCGCCATAGTTGTTGTATGGTCTTACAAAGGACATTAGGCTGTACCTCTGTATCCATTTGGTATGCTGATTACTGTGAAAAGAAAATGTAAAAAAAAATGTTTTAAAGAAAGAGGATGGAGATGACGTTGGGGTTTGACAAGATTTGCTCCATGTCAAGACACGGAGTGCACACTTGGACTGAGAACGCTTGTATTTGTTATGTGTATAAGGTATGCCTACACACACATCCCATCATGTGCCAAGAAAGCCCTGACGTGATGTTCCTAACTGCTTTGGAATGGTGTATTAAACGTAGCAGTGCTTTACATAAGAATAGATTTACGTAAGTCGTTTCATAATAAGACAAACACAAGAAGAGTTGTTGTATTTGTTCTAAAAGAGGTCACACTTTATTCATGCTGCTGTGTGATAAACACAACCAAACCAACAAGAGGACAGCAATAGCTGTTACTGTGGATATACACTTCTGGTTTAAGAGCTGGATACGCTGAGTTCCCACTAAATCTGCATCACGCACGTACACACGCACACACAGAGGCCACAGCGACGACAGTGAGTAAGAGGGGAGTCAAGAACGACCACAACCACCGCAGAGAAATCACAGAGGCACATCCCCCAGACCCCCAAGGCCCTGCTGGGGGTTTGGTGTGTGCTGCATGCTAACTTAACTTACCGACTTCTGCTTCTGCTTAGCTACAGCCCAGATGGAAGAGGAGAGAGAAAGAGTGTTAGGAAACAGGCAACATGCATGCTAATGGCTCAAACGCCCAGTGGGGGGGACACGGACTGCGGCAGTAAGACACGTAGGATAAACAGAACGGACAGACAAACAGATTTTGGACAGAGTGATGCTGAGCAGCCACAGTCAGGAAGTCGTCTTGGGTAGCCGGACGGATGGACGGAGAGAGGAGATACAGGTCGAGAAAGAATACCAGTGTACTGCCATGTTTACCTTCTTAAAGAAGGGCATTCGTTTGTCTTTGGCTAGGGTGGGTGACATGACTGTGTTTGGCTGACTGACTTTAGGGGAGCGAAGGTGGACTGGAAGCTCATTGTCCTCGGGGTCTAAGCCTGTGGCGTCTATGTCAACGGCTATGCACACAGACATACAAGGCCACCGTCACACAGAGGCAATACACCGAAAGGCTACAGAGGTAACAATGAACACCTAACACTGAACAGATACACAGGTTATTCCAGCACATATAAAAACTATACAAACCATAAACGCACCATAGCCAACTATGGTCATACTATGGTTTGACTATTCAGAAAAAGAGCACTGACAGTAACCAATAGCACATAAGTTAAGCAAACATTTAAGGCCACAGTAAAACAAAAATACCATTCTAAAATTTTTACTAAGGGCCTACATCCTGTTGATTTAACTACTGATTGGTCAAATTTCCTGACGTGTACTAATGACAGGTCAGCAGTAAAGTCAAAATAATGACCTTACTAATAAAACTTACCATCGTCTTCTATTTCTGTCCCCCTTCATACTCAAGCCCTCTTAGAGGTTGATGGAAGTTTGATAATACTCAAGTGTTATGAGTAAAGAGTTTGTGTTAGTGAAAAACATGTCGACCACTGTCAAAACCCTGCTCCAAAACCCTGTTCCCAAAACCCTGCTCCAAAACCCTGCTCCTATGTCCTTTACTCACCAGAGGAAGGGGGGGTGGATTTCCGCGAGTTAGGAACCACTTCACCTAAACTGGTAGAGGAGTTTGCTCCCGATTTACTGCGAAGATAAATCATTCATATCAGTATATCATTCATATCAGCATATTTGAGGTGTTGCTAGTTGATAGTGTGGGATATCTCAAGCAGGGCTTGACATTAACTTTTTTAGCCACTTGTCTTTCGGGACAAATAGGACAGATTTTTGACTTGTCTGAAAGCTGAAGTCACTTGTATGGTCTTTAATACCATGGACCAAATAGTGACTGAAAATTGTGTTCTATGATGCAAGGAACCACGTCACAATATACATTCGTTATTGTCACTGGTATGGAATGGAAGGCTGCTGGTTTCTGATCCCATGTATTATATCTCCTGCCGTTGTGGCCTTGAGCAAGGCACTTAACCCCCCCCACAAAATACAATACTTCACTGATAGGCTACTGTATAAAAACACATGTGGTCTGTTATCTGGAGAGCTGCTGGGTGTGCTGACTGTTGAACCAACCCTGCTCAAACACACCAGAGTCAGCTTATCAAGGTCCTGTTGAGCAGACGATTTTTGACTATGTGGTGTGTTCATGCAGGACTGGAGCAAAAGCCGAAAGTAGCTCTGAAACATTACAATTATCAACCAAATATTTTTTGTCTTTAGAAAATAATTCCTTCATTCACTCACCCAAGGATCAGATCGCTAAGGGAGATATTGACAGCACAGGAGTTAGGCTACTTGTCAATTAGGCTGTTCTTTAAAAAAATACTTTGTCAGAATTACATGGCTGGTATTGAATAGAGGCGAATCCTAGACAATTTTGAGCGCTTGAGAGACCGGGGTATGCAGCATTGGTTTCATCAACTGCACACCTACAAAGTATGTGGGCACTTGCGCATCGAACATCTCATTCCAAAATTATGGGAATTAATATGGAGTTGGTCCCCCTTTGCTGCTATAACAGCCTCCAGTCTTCTGGGCAGGCTTTCCACAGATGTTGGAACATTGCTGCGGGGGCTTCCTTCCGTTCAGCCACAGGAGCATTAGTGAGGTCGGGCACTGATGTTGGGGGATTAGGCCTGGTTCGCAGTTGGCGTTCCACTTCATCCCGATGGGGTTGAGGTCAGGGCTCTGTGCAGGCCAGTCTAGTTCTTCCACATCGATCTCGACAAACCATTTCTGTATGGACCTCACTTTGTGCACGGGGGCATTGTCATGCTGAAACAGGAAAGGGCCCTCCCCAAACTGTTGCCACAAAGTAGGAAGCACAGAATCATTTAACATATAATTGTATGCTTTAGCATGAAGATTTCCCTTCACTGGAACTAAGGGGCCTAGCCTGAACCATGAAAAACAGCCCCAGACCATTATGTATCATCCACCAAACTTTACAGTTGGCACTATGCATTGCGACAGGTAGCGTTCTCCTGGCATCCACCAAACCCAGATTCGTCCACTGGACTGCCAGATGGTGAAGTGTGGTTCATCACTCCAGAGAACGTGTTTCCAATGGCGGAAAGCTTTACACCACTCCAACCGACGCTTGGCATTGAGCATGTCGATTTTAGGCTTGTGTGCGAATGCTCGGCCATGGAAACCCATTTCATGAAGCTTCCGATGAACAGTTCTTGTGCTGACGTTGCTTCCAGAGGCAGTTTGGAGCTCGGAAGTGAGTGTTGCAACCGAGAAGAGACGATTTTTACGCACTACGCACATCAGCCTCAGCGGTCCCATTCTGTGAGCTTGCGTGGCCTACCACTTCGCGACTGATCCATTGTTGCTCCTAGATGTTTCCACTTCACAATGTCAGCACTTACAGTTGACCGGGGCAGCTCTAGCAGGGCATAAATTTGACCAACTGACTTGTTGTAAAGGTGGCATCCTATGACGGTGCCACGTTGAAAGTTACTGAGCTCTTCAGTACGGGCCATTCTACTGCCAATGTTTGTCTATGGAGATTGCATGGCTTTGTGCTCATTGTATACACCTGTCAGCAACGGGTGTGGCTGAAATAGCCAAATCCACTCATTTGAAGGGGTGTCCACATACTTTTGGCCATGTAGTGTCTATCAACTGCGTGTTGGCCATTTGCGGTTATAGCCTAGACGAGTGTCGGTGGAAATGTATTTTAGGACATTGGACATGACAATGACATTAATACATTCCAGTAGCGAAATAGTTAGTCTGTTATTTTACCTGCTGCGCAATGTCTCTCGCTCTCCTTCTCATTTGGCAATGGCCCACTGGTAAACAGGTGATGCACACATCATGACTTTTCCAGCACCTCTGCTGACCAAAAATGTGCTATAACTGTGCAAATAACTCTCTAACTAACAATGAATATCAATAAATGTGCAAATGCAGCTAGGCTCACTTTTATCTCAAAAAACGGCATCTGGCGACTGCATGATTGAAATACCGCTCGGGCCTGTCAGAGCAGGCCTACAATAATTATACCCCCAACGTGCTCTGCAGAGGTTGGGAGGTAAGTGTGTAATTTACCTCCCAATCTCTGATACAATTCTTATAGAAGTAGCTTAATTGTTTGATATTGTGATTTTTGCATGATTCTTCTGCACTTGTTCATGAGGACAATTGAATCGGTAACCTGCTTGTCAGGCAATTACTTTTACTTGACCCGGGCAAGCGGACAAGTGTTAATGTCGAGTCCTGTCAAGTGTTGGCTCCATGGCAGCATCATGATTGGGTGAGGTGCATGTTCGTTTCCGTGATGATTTCAATGAGCGAGGGGGCTGGTAGCTACCTGGAGTGGAACTTGCCCTGTTTGGCTCTCTGCTCGTGTTGTACCCGAGTGTTCTCGATCTTCACAGGACTGGGGATGAAACCGATTTCACAGCCTTCCTTCACCAGACGACCTATCCACCAGTCATTATTAAATTTCTACAACAGTGGGACAGATGTAAGACAGATCAGCCTTCTCCTTTTGCTCATCATCACCAACATCATTGTTATCCTCATCATTGTTATTGTCGTCATGGTTATCGTCATCATTGTCATCACCACCTTTATCATAATCATATTTAACCTCACCCTCCTCCTCCTCATCGTCATCATTGTTATCGCCATCATCATAATCATCATCATCATCCTTCTCCACCACATCATCATGTGATATTACTGTGACCCCTGACCTCTTTGACGTGGAGGAAGTCTTTAGCCTCAAAGGAGATGGCCATGCCCGGCACGGGGACGCCATCATCATTGGTGGCGCAGTAGTTGACATTTGTGCGGACAGCAAATGCAACTGGTTTAGTCTGCCAAAGGAAGAAAACAGAGGGGTTAAAAGTTTTTGTTCTACAATACTTATGGGTGTGAATCTTTAAACATTCAAACGATTCAAGTAAATTGGGATTCTTAACTTGATGAAAAATCCCTAACTGAAAAATTATGTTAGTGGGTCAATTTGTGGGTAAATAGTGGGTCGAGTTCCTCAACAACTAAGAGTGTTGAAGTGCGAGGCTACACTTCTCTGCTGTTTGGGGCCCTGGCTACCAAGCTGAAGCGAACCCGTGCACATGCGCACATTATATTCTTCAATAATTAAGGGGTACATATCATTAATTTACAAGTCACTAAATGGATGTAACAACTACAGATTGAGTTATTTCAGAATGCGTCTGACTCCAACAACAAATACAAGCATTGCACCCTATGCAAGTTAGTTACGGTACATTGAATATTGAGCGATGACTTGGCCACAGGTGACTGTGTGAGAAAGAAGTGTTGCATCTCGCTCATCTCAATATCCTAGCCTACTAATTGAAGTTGCGAGACATTGCAAGCAAAGAAATGACAAGATACAGCATTCAGATACAGATAGGCATAGTGCACAGGTTCAGACTGCCTGTCTGTGGGCCGACCTGCCTATACTGTGCTCCTCCCCTCGCTCTCCGTCCCTCCCTAGCTTGCTATGAAAGTTGCAAGTGTTTGCGTTCTCAGAAGTACGACAACTAATCAGTCAACTCAGTTCCAAAAACGACTGAATCTTAGGAGTCGATTCCTAGCGGAATCCAATCTTAACATTTAGAAATGGGAGTCGACACCAGAAGTCAATGTGCAAGGAGTTGAGGAATCAATTATAGAAAAGAAGGGTGACCCTAAACTTGTGAATACCAGTGCTGGACAAAAAAGTTATACTGAGATATACACTAGAAATGAGAGGACTGTACACATCATTTTGCTGCTCTGCAGTGCTCTGCAGTGCTTTAGTACACAACATTCCCACTTCACATAAGTCTTCATCAGGAGACAAAGCTGAACTCCACGGAATCGGGAGACAGCAGCGTTCGTTCCCTGAATGTAATTATACGTGATGTTTTTTTATAGCTGAGAAGAGAGCTGTGCTATTCGCGGGGCTATTTTCTCCCCGATTGTGTGAGGTGTAAAAATAACTGCAGTCAGAGATGCTGCCTGGCAGGCAGGTTGTGACTCACAGGCACACTCACTTCTTTCTTTATCAATGACCATGCTGATGTGCTGGACTGCGTTCCAAATGACACCCTATTCCCTATGTAGTGCGCTACTTTTGACGAGAGTCTGGTCAAACGTAGTGCACTAGATAGGGAATAGAGTGCCATTTGGGATGTATAGATTCTCTGCCCCTTCCTCTACCACCCTGCTATAGGCTACACAGCCTGGATGACAATCAATTGGAGGAAAGCAACACAACATGAGTTAGTGGCATAACCAACATACTGTATGAGCAAAAAGATCAACTAAGGTTGGAGCCTTGGAGCGATTAGACAGTTTCATAACTAAGCTTTGTTTTTGTCTTGTGTTTCCTTCTGACTAACAATGAGCCAACTGTACTTGTGCAAATGATCGGTAAATATAATCGGTACAATGGCTGGATCAATGTGTCCCAACATGAAATCATTTATGACTTTTCCCCCTCTGGGACAGCCATTCATCCAGGGTCTGTCCCAAATGACTCCCTATTCCCGTTTTTAGTGCACTTCTTTTGATCAGGGCTCATAGGGCCAAACGTATAGGGAATAGGGTCGAGATTTGGGAAGCAATGCCAGTCCATCTGAATAAAACAAACAGAATAAAATGTTATCCCTCCTAGGGCCTGACATAACCGCGTTAAACAGAGAGATCGATCCAATGCAAGAGAATGCAACGAGGTCAAACCCCCCAAACTTTCTAACAGACAGGAGGGAGCAACATGTCGTGCAAATCCACCCCCACCGTAGTAAGGCATCACACTTTCTGCAAAAATGAATTTAGAACATAAAGACTTTTTAAAAAATAGGTCACTGACAACAGAAAAGAGACGGAGGAAAAAATCGTAACCTGACCGTGGCCTTAAAGAATATCCTTTTTTATAACTTGTTTTTCGAGAATGACATAAAATGTTATGGGACATTATTGTAATCTGTGCTGAGTCTGGCCGTGGCAACAGGTAGCGGCAGTTGGTAACATGGACATGGCCCTATCCGGATGACATTTCCTCTGCCTGTGAAAGCATGACAAGCCCCTCGGCCACTGGCGGTCGAAGGAGAGCCAAGCCAAATGCACAATGATTACAACTCACATTCATCTCCACTGGCCCTTTTGCTAAATGTTTACCTGAAGATGAAAGAGAGAGGGAAGGGGAGCTGGAGTGGGAAATGGATGGCTTAGCCTACCACTAGTAAAAAATAATAATAATATCAAAGAGTCATACAGCATAAACCCAATGTGAAACCTTGAAAAATGCTATGCAAACACCAAAGGAATGACAAAGCTAAATCTGACTGGCCATTGTGCAGTTTGGGAAAAGTCCAGAGGGCTGGTCAATCTTTAGCACAGTGCAACTGACTAAATTGTGTTTTTTTTGCATAGAATGATCATTCATTTGCTAATTATTGGGGCCTGCGTGGTGTGTACAGACGTTGGATCATAATTTGAGCCAGTTTGCTACAGCAGGAAAATAATCCTGCAGCAACAGGAAATGTGAATTATTATGTGGATTATATTTAATGGACATTTTTGCAAGGGTGGATACATTTTTCGTAAGGGAAAGGGGAGAGTCTGAAATTACAAAATGGAAATTACAAACTTCAGAAGCCGTTTTAAGCCTCAAATACACGACACATTTTAAATAGTTCTCCTGCAACAGGGCGATCCAATTAAGAACCTACATCTGTAATGCCCAGACTCATTTCTGGTCCCAGTCCTTCCCTGTGTTGAAGAAGCCATACAAATGTCCGTGGAAAGCACTTAAGCCTGTATTAAAACCCAGAGATGTTGCAACAACTGTTAGGTAAGAATCCTCACTCGGAGGAGGGAGTGTAATTCTTCCCAGTCACCTTCATCCGCCGGCCTAGCTTATGGGACCCTCGGCAGTCACCAGGGTTTGGTAACATTCGGGGCTCAGTCGTGAAGACCAGGGGCTGGGGGGGGGGTCCCTTTCCTACAATTCTACATCATTTTACATGACTGGAGACATTACGAGGATATTTACTTCTACCACACAAATGATCCAGATGACAAGCTGACATTTATAAAATGAAAGACCCATGTCTTAAACGCAACCAATAGCATAGCCCAATGGAATCAGTGGACACACAGCTTTTAGACCTACAATATGAAGAGATTTTTGTCCACCAACTTTACAGTACACTCACTTATTCAAACAGGTTTTTCCCACCTTTGCATTTTGAAATATTGCGAAATACCTTCTAGCTGCTGCCTGCGGACATATTTAATCAATCCCTATCCCAGTCTGCTGTTCCCACAAGCTTCAAGAGGGCCACCATTCTTCCTGTTCCCAAGAAAGCTAAGGTAACTGAGCTAAACGACTACCGCCCCGTAGCACTCACTTCCGTCATCATGAAGTGCTTTGAGAGACTAGTCCAAGGACCATATCACCTCCACCCTACCTGACACCCTAGACCCACTCCAATTTGCTTACCGCCCAAATAGGTCCACAGACGATGCAATCTCAACCACACTGCACACTGCCCTAACCCACCTGGACAAGAGGAATACCTATGTGAGAATGCTGTTCATCGAATACAGCTCGGCATTTAACACCATAGTACCCTCCTAGCTCGTCATCAAGCTCGAGACCCTGGGTCTCGACCCCGCCCTGTGCCACTGGGTACTGGTTTTTCCTGACGGGCCGCCCCAGGTGGTGAGGATAGGCAACAACATCTCCACCCCGCTGATCCTCAACACTGGGGCCCCACAAGGGTGCGTTCTGAGCCCTCTCCTGTACTCCCTGTTCACCCACGACTGCGTGGCCACGCACGCCTCCAACTCAATCATCAAGTTTGCGGACGACACAACAGTGGTAGGCTTGATTACCAACAACGACGAGACGGCTTACAGGGAGGAGGTGAGGGCCCTCAGAGTGTGGTGTCAGGAAAATAACCTCACATTCAACGTCAACAAAACTAAGGAGATGATTGTGGACTTCAGGAAACAGCAGAGGGAACACCCCCCTATCCACATCGATGGAACAGTAGTGGAGAGGGTAGCAAGTTTTAAGTTCCTCGGCATACACATCTGTTGAATTTATTATGGATTTATTATGGATAAATGAATAAACAATATCCCCATTTTAAATAGAATTGTGTCTAGGTAAACTTATACTCTGTATGTTTAATAGACAATATGAGTTCATAAGAAGAAATTGTGTGACAGGAGAAAGGAGTAATAAAACCATTCCAACTGGGCAGGAACAAATGGGTTGTGGACTGTGTAAACACATAAGGTCGTTAGCCTATGGTTGACCCAACCTGAAACTTAGCTCTGGGGTTTTTAGATTAGGCAGTGAGTGCATTCCTAGGGTTTCTGTTAATTAAACCTGTCAGTTCAGTGGTGATCGATAATGTTGAGGGGTCAAAAGTTATCTGGGAGTGTGTTAGTAAGATAGAATGAACTTTTCAGCTTACTTTGTCCTGTCAAGAGGGGGGTTTGGTTAAGACAGTGAAATGACATCATGATCTGTATTTAAACTAATGCATGTGTTTGAGTGGGAGCGCGCTCCGAGAATACATTCTATTACCTATTATTTAAAGACTGGTCTGCGTCTATTCTATGCAAACAAGAAATCTTACAAATTCTCATAAAATAGATTAAGGGCTTTCAATTGATGAAAGCACATTGTCATAATTAAATTATACTAACAACATCACAGACAAACTGAATTGGTCCACCCACACAGACAGCATCGTGAAGAAGGCGCAGCAGCGCCTCTTCAACCTCAGGAGGCTGAAGAAATTCGGCTTGTCACCAAAAGCACTCACAAACTTCTACAGATGCACAATCGAGAGCATCCTGGCAGGCTGTATCACCGCCTTGTACGGCAACTGCTCCGCCCACAACCGTAAGGCTCTCCAGAGGGTAGTGAGGTCTGCACAACGCATCACCGGGGACAAACTACCTGCCCTCCAGGACACCTACACCACCCGATGTTACAGGAAGGCCATAAAGATCATCAAGGACAACAACCACCCGAGCCACTGCCTGTTCACCCCGCTATCATCCAGAAGGCGAGGTCAGTACAGGTGCATCAAAGCTGGGACCGAGAGACTGAAAAACAGCTTATATCTCAAGGCCATCAGACTGTTAAACAGCCACCACTAACATTGAGTCCAGCCACTTTAATAATGGGAATTGATGGGAAATTATGTAAAATATATCACTAGCCACTTTAAACAATGTTACCTAATATAATGTTTATATACCCTACATTATTCATCTCATATGTATATGTATATACTGTACTCTATATCATCTACTGCATCTTTATGGAATACATGTATCACTAGCCACTTTAACTATGCCACTTTGTTTACATACTCATCTCATATGTATTTACTGTACTCGATACCATCTACTGTATCTTGCTTATGCCGCTCTGTACCATCACTCATTCATATATCTTTATGTACATATTCTTTATCCCCTTACACTTGTGTGTATAAGACAGTAGTTTTGGAATTGTTAGTTAGATTACTTGTTGGTTATTAGTGCATTGTCGGAACTAGAAGCACAAGCATTTCACTACACTCGCATTAACATCTGCTAACCATGTGTATGTGACAAATAAAATTGGATTTGATTTGATTTGCTGTTCATTGACAGCCACAACTCAACAATCAGCTGTTTTATATTTTGTTGCCCAATTGCGTGATTCCCGACTGTGGACTAGGCCTATGTGCTCATAATGTGACAAAACACAATCCACAGCAATTTGTCATAATAAGCTAGTGATCCTCTGTGGCTAAATTCTGCTGGTGTAGTATTTTCAATGATTTCATTTATTTTCATAGAGAAAGGAGTAATTATATAAATTTGCAAATGGTACTTCAATTTATCTGCAGCACTTCCTGCGGCGCTATGTTTCCTTCCATGTTCCAAGGCCAAATAAATGAATCAACACTTCTTAATATTCATTCAATCGATTGTGGCCAGTAAACCCCATATGAGGTTGTGTAGGTAGGCCTACTGTTACAATTATTTAAAAGAATCTATCCGCAAGTAGCCTAGCCTACAATTATAATGAGAATAAATTCAGTAAGTCAATGAAGCCCAGTAGTAGTTTCAGCTATATTGTTATTGAAACGATGTAGGCCCTGTGAACTTTTTAAACGACGACTGAAATGACTGAAATGCATCATAAAAGGATTAGAAAGTTCAGGAAAACAACAGGGGAGCTCATCAGGTAAGCTATAGGCATAATGTGTGTGTAGAGAGAAAATCTGTATTGCTTTCAATTGCTAGACTAATGGTCATGAGCACTCACCTCAATTTAGATAACATTTCCCAGCCTAATTGTGACCAAACATCCAAGCGGAGATTCAGTGAAAAAAAAAATATGAGTTCCCATGCTTGTCTCAAAGCAGGGCATTGAAGCTGTCCCAATTAAAACGGTGCTCGAATTATCAGTTGACCGCACATGGCAATTGCTTCAAAAACAATTTTAGGTATCCTGCCGGAGCACCATTTTTTATTATTATTACTAAGCCATCATTTCTGAATGAAAGTTGATACCGAAAATCATTTTAGTATATACTGACAATGCATCATCCAAATTGGATGATTGCCTGTGCCGACACATAGTGTAAGTGGCTAAAGGAAAAGGTACTATTTTGTTCATCCTTAAACACCAAATTAGGCCTACCTTATCATACATTAGGCCTACCTTATCATACATTAGGCCTACCTTATCAGAAATGAGGCCTACCTTATCAGAAATGAGGCCTACCTTATCAGAAATTAGGTCTACCTTATCAGAAATTAGGTCTACCTTATCAGAAATTAGGCCTACCTTATCAGAAATTAGGTCTACCTTATCAGAAATTAGGTCTACCTTATCAGAAATTAGGCCTACCTTATAAGAAATGAGGCCTACCTTATCAGAAATTAGGCCTACCTTATTAAGACATTAGGCCTACCTTATAAGACATTAGGCCTACCTTGAATGATGAAAGTGAGGATGGCTAACCAGCTGAACCAATAGAATTACAGAGCAGCCACCGCATGTCCAAAAAAAAATCACAATCATGCTAAATTGTCATAATAAATGACATGGTGTTTTTGGTATAACAGTACCCAGACATTATCATGCTATTGTATTCGGTTTGTTACGTAGAATACTCATTCGTCATTAAGTGATCTTGCGAGACATAGCACCCTTATGAGAAGTGCCAGAGCATCGCTCTACTGCGCACCGGCAGCACCTTACCAGTGATTAGACCGGTTGGATGACTTCGGGAGTTTCACGTAACCACAGCTCTATGAAGTAAGTGGCGCATTCCGTAACTACACTTTTGTTTACGCCATTGCAGCAGTGCAAAAGATTCGGGGCTGACCCAAATTTATTAGGGGTTAGAGCCCCGAAAACCAGGTCCTGGTGACGTCCATGATGGGACCATCTACCATGAATGTGCACCATTAGACTGATTGCCCAGTTTTATCTTGATCTGTAAATGGGTTTTTCCACTGTAAAAAAACATGTTTTTTTCCCCCCCAAATGGCACCGTCTTCCCTATATATGCACTACTTTTGATCAGAGCCTTAATGGCCCTGGTGAAAGTAGCACACTATCAAATGGAATGGAGTACCATTTAAAACACCGTCAGGTAGTGTGTGCCTGTGTGGTCTGGAGAACTGGGACTACCTTACTCATGCTCCACTGCTTCTCTCTCTCTCTAGCTATTCAGGGATCAATTACCTGGTCTGTGACGTCAGTAGCCCATGCTAGCCCAATCATATGATGCAAAACTCCTTCTGCCAGCTGTATTTCTGCCTGCTTAAGCAGCAATAGCTCAGATACACATGAAAACGCGAAATGACCCCGGAAATCGATAGAATATCGCTCAGAGATGCACAAAAAAGATATAGCATTCAAAATGTGTGAATCTGTCTTTTAATGCTATTTCAGGGACCTGTGTGCATCTGCGTATCTCATCTCCTGACCTCGTATGACACCTGTGTACACTATCACCCCCCTGTTCCTCTCCTGTCATCCCCCTGTTCCTCTCCTGTCCATCCCTGTGTTCCTCTCCTGTCCATCCCTCTGTTCCTCTCCTCTCCTGTCATCCCCCTGTTCCTCTCCTGTCATCCCACTGTTCCTCTCCTCTCCTGTCCATCCCCCTGTTCCTCTCGTCTCCTGTCATCCCCCTGTGCCTCTCCTGTCCATCCCCCTGTTCCTCTCCTGTTCATCCCCCTGTTCCTCTCCTCTCCTGTCATCCCACTGTTCCTCTCCTCTCCTGTCATCCCCCTGTTCCTCTCATCTCCTGTCCATCCCCCTGTTCCTCTCATCTCCTGTCCATCCCCCTGTTCTCTCCTCTCCTGTCCATCCCCTGTTCCTCTCCTGTTCATCCCCTGTTCCTCTCCTCTCCTGTCATCCCACTGTTCCTCTCCTCTCCTGTCCATCCCCCTGTTCCTCTCGTCTCCTGTCATCCCCCTGTTCCTCTCCTGTCCATCCCCCTGTTCCTCTCCTGTTCATCCCCCTGTTCCTCTCCTGTCATCCCCTGTTCCTCTCATCTCCTGTCATCTCCCTGTTCCTCTCCTGTCATCCCCCTGTTCCTCTCCTCTCCTGTCATCCCCTGTTCCTCTCTTGTCATCCCCTGTTTCTCTCCTGTCATCCCCCTGTTCCTCTCCTGTCCACCCCCTGTTCCTCTCTTGTCATCCCCTGTTCCTCTCCTGTCATCCCCCTGTTCCTCTCCTGTCATCCTCCTGTTCCTCTCCTGCCCATCCCCCTGTTCCTCTCCTGTCATCCTCCTGTTCCTCTCCTGTCCATCACCTATCCATCCCCCTGTTGCTCTCCTCTCCTCTTCTCCTGTCCATCCTCCTATTCCTCTCCTCATTGCTCCTCTCCTGTCCATCCCCCGTTCCTCTCCTATCTATCCCCCTGTTCCTCTCCTGTCCATCTGCTCATCTCCTCTCCTGTCCATCCCCCTGTGCCTCTCCTGTCCATCTGCTCATCTTCTCTCCTGTCCATCCCACTGTTCCTCTCCTGTCCATCCCCCTGTTCCTCTGCTCATCTCCTCTCCTATCTATCCCCCTGTTGCTCTCCTCTCCTCATCGCTCCTCTCCTGTCCATCCCCCTGTTCCTCTCCTGTCCATCCCCCTGTTCCTCTCCTCATCTCAACCCTCCCACCCATCCCCCTGTTGCTCTCCTCTCCTCTTCTCCTGTCCATCCCCCTGTTCCTCTCCTCATCGCTCCTCTCCTGTCCATCCCCCTGTTCCTCTCCTCATCGCTCCTCTCCTGTCCATCTGCTCATCTCCTCTCCTGTCCATCCCCCTGTTCCTCATCTCCTCTCCTGTCCATCCCCCTGTTCCTCATCTCCTCTCCTGTCCATCCCCTGCACCTCTCCTGTCCATCCCCTGTTCCTCTCCTGTCCATCTGCTCATCTCCTCTCCTGTCCATCCCCCTGTTCCTCATCTCCTCTCCTGTCCATCCCCCTGTTCCTCATCTCCTCTCCTGTCCATCCCCCTGCACCTCTCCTGTCCATCCCCTGTTCCTCTCCTGTCCATCTGCTCATCTCCTCTCCTGTCCATCCCCCTGCTCCTCTCCTGTCCATCCCCCTGTTCCTCTCCTGTCCATCCCCCTGTTCCTCTCCTGTCCATCCCCCTGCTCCTCTCCTGTCCATCACCCTGTTCCTCTCCTGTCCATCCCCCTGTTCCTCTCCTCATCTCTACCCTCCCATCCATCCCCCTGTTGCTCTCCTCTCCTCATCTCCCTGTCCATCCCCCTGTTCCTCTCCTTTATGCAACACAGAAATGCATTCATTAGGCATGCAGTATTGACTGCAGCCAGAGAGAGGGTGGGAGAAAGCGAGGGGAAGAGAAAGAAGGCTGGTGAGAGTGAGTGAGGGGAGAGTGAGAGAAAGAGAGACAGGGATGAAGAGGGAGAGAATAGGATAGGCCGGAGGGAGGAAAGGCCGGTGAGAGAATGAGGGGTTGGAGAAGAGCGAGTGAGGACATAGGGAAAGAGAAAGAAGGGAGGAAGAGAATGGAATAAAGAGTGGACTGATGGAAAAGACAAAACGAGATAGCAGGTTGAAGAGGAGCCAGATCTTTAACTGGGAACCCTGGTAGGTTGCGCTGTGGTTGACGGCCAATTAACACCACAGAGACCTCTCTCTTTCTCTCTCTCTCTCTTCCTTGTCTTTCTCTCTCTCTCTCTCTCTCTCTGTCAACATGACTCTATTTTATGCATATTTCATTGGCTAATAACCTGGAGCCTTCTCTGTGCCCGTACTGACAGTGTTATTAGACACCTGTCCTGTGTGTTGCTGTGTCCGCCTTGTAACTTGTAATCTGGCACCGTCATTGCATAAGCACGCAACGGTGGATCTCGCACCATAAATAAAGATTCTCGTATCATTTCACCTTGAGCAAACGTTTCAAATTGTTCTGAATTCAATTGTAAATCCTTACTGTGCGCAGAGCGGGCACAATGTGCTAGCTGTGAAGTAGGAGCCCGTAAAATGTGCCGAGGTAAGGTCCCCTTAACCTTCATCAATCCAGCATTTTTTTTTTTTTTTCATAAATGAGCAGAGCCAAATGGCCATTTCAGCACTGCCTATGCATAATGCAATAGATAATGAGGACAGTTCTCAGAAGTCCAGACAACTGAATATTTTACATTCATATTGTACGTAATTGGGTGACATTGATTGATTGTTGGGGGTATTTTTATAGAGGAAACGAGAGGTCCGCCTTGGTTTGAATCTGTGGTTATGTCTGAAACTGAGCCCCATTCCCTATAGTGCACTACTTTTAACCAGAGCCCTCTTTCTTTAACAATATAATTTTCTCTCTGCCTCTGTCACTCTCTCTGTCACTCTATATATGTTGCTCCCTCTGGTCACTCTCTCTGTCACTCTATATATGTTGTTCTCTCCCTCTATATATGTTGCTCCCTCTGTCACTCTCTCTGTCACTCTATATATGTTGCTCTCTCTCTCTCTGTCACTCTATATATGTTGCTCTCTCTCTCTCTGTCACTCTATATATGTTGCTCTCTCTCTCTGTCACTCTATATATGTTGCTCTCTCTCTCTGTCACTCTATATATGTTGCTCCCTCTCTCTGTCACTCTATATATGTTGCTCTCTCTCTCTCTGTCACTCTATATATGTTGCTCCCTCTGTCACTCTCTCTGTCACTCTATATATGTTGCTCCCTCTGTCACTCTCTCTTTCACTCTATATATGTTGCTCTCTCTCCCTGTCACTCTCTCTGTCACTCTATATATGTTGCTCTCTCTCCCTCTGTCACTCTCTCTTTCACTCTATATATGTTTCTCTCCCTCTGTCACTCTCTCTCACTCAATATATGTTGCTCTCTCTCCCCCTGTCAATCTCTCTTTCACTCTATATATGTCGCTCTCTCTCCCTCTGTCACTCTATATATGTTGCTCTCTCTCCCTCTGTCACTCTCTCTTTCACTCTATATCTGTCTCTCTCTCCCTCTGTCACTCTCCCTCTGTGTTTTTCTCCATTTTGCTGACTCCAGTGTATCACTGACTCCTTGGTGTTGCTCTGAGGTGATGGAGGGGAGGAGGGCAGACAGACAGCGTTGGTTTGCTGTCAGAGTGTGTTTTGGGAACAGCCTGTAGAACTGATTAGAGCTGTGCAGTCAGACAGAGGGGCTCAAATGCATGTGAGGGGCTACTGATGAGAGAGAGAGAGAGAGAGAGAGAGAGAGAGTGAGAGTGTAGTACCTTGGCCTTGTCGAGCTGTGTCTGAGCCTGCCGCTCTGCCTCTCGTCGCACTGCCTCCTTATCCTCCTCCAGGGAAACATCGGAGTCTGATGGACGGCTGGTGTAGGAGTCCGCCGAACCCTGCAGAGTAGAGGGAAACACACATTAAGGAAAGATACATGACAGATTAATGTATCCGACCTCAATAATACACAACAGAGACTAACTCTTCAGCCCTCAACATCAAACAACAGACTTACTCTTCAGCCCTCAACATCAAATAACAGACTTACCCTTCAGCCCTCTACATCAAACAACAGACTAACTCTTCAGATCTTAACATCAAACAACAGACTTACCCTTCAGCCCTCTACATCAAACAACAGACTGACTCTTCAGATCTTAACATCAAACAACAGACCTACCCTTCAGCCCTCTACATCAAACAACAGACTTACCCTTCAGCCCTCTACATCAAACAACAGACTTACCCTTCAGCCCTCTACATCAAACAACAGACTTACTCTTCAGATCTTAACATCAAACAACAGACTTAATCTTCAACCCTCAACATCAAACAACATACTTACTCTTCAGCCCTCTACATGAAACAACAGACTTACTCTTCAGATCTTAGCATCAAACAACAGACTTACTCTTCAACCCTCAACATCAAACAACAGACCTACTCTTCAACCCTCTACATCAAACAACAGACTTACTCTTCAGATCTTAGCATCAAACAACAGACTTACTCTTCAACCCTCAACATCAAACAACAGACTTACTCTTCAGATCTTAACATCAAACAACAGACTTACTCTTCAACCCTCAACATCAAACAACAGACTTACTCTTCAGCCCTCTACATCAAACAACAGACTTACTCTTCAGATCTTAGCATCAAACAACAGTCTTACTCTTCAACCCTCAACATCAAACAACAGACTTACTCTTCAGCCCTCTACATCAAACAACAGACTTACTCTTCAGATCTTAGCATCAAACAACAGACTTACTCTTCAACCCTGAACATCAAACAACAGACTTACTCTTCAGCCCTCAACATCAAACAACAGACTTACTCTTCAGACCACAACATCACACAAAAGACTTACCCTTCAGCCCTCTACATCAAACAACAGACTGACTCTTCAGATCTTAACATCAAACAACAGACCTACCCTTCAGCCCTCTACATCAAACAACAGACTTACCCTTCAGCCCTCTACATCAAACAACAGACCTACCCTTCAGCCCTCTACATCAAACAACAGACTTACCCTTCAGCCCTCTACATCAAACAACAGACTTACCCTTCGGCCCTCTACATCAAACAACAGACTTACGCTTCAGCCCTCTACATCAAACAACAGACTTACTCTTCAGATCTTAACATCAAACAACAGACTTACTCTTCAACCCTCAACATCAAACAACAGACTTACTCTTCAGATCTTAGCATCAAACAACAGACTTACTCTTCAACCCTCAACATCAAACAACAGACTTACTCTTCAGATCTTAACATCAAACAACAGACTTACTCTTCAACCCTCAACATCAAACAACAGACTTACTCTTCAGCCCTCTACATGAAACAACAGACTTACTCTTCAGATCTTAGCATCAAACAACAGACTTACTCTTCAGCCCTCAACATCAAATAACAGACTTACCCTTCAGCCCTCTACATCAAACAACAGACTAACTCTTCAGATCTTAACATCAAACAACAGACTTACTTCAGCCCTCTTCAAACAACAGACTGACTCTTCAGATCTTAACATCAAACAACAGACCTACCCTTCAGCCCTCTACATCAAACAACAGACTTACCCTTCAGCCCTCTACATCAAACAACAGACTTACCCTTCAGCCCTCTACATCAAACAACAGACTTACTCTTCAGATCTTAACATCAAACAACAGACTTAATCTTCAACCCTCAACATCAAACAACATACTTACTCTTCAGCCCTCTACATGAAACAACAGACTTACTCTTCAGATCTTAGCATCAAACAACAGACTTACTCTTCAACCCTCAACATCAAACAACAGACCTACTCTTCAACCCTCTACATCAAACAACAGACTTACTCTTCAGATCTTAGCATCAAACAACAGACTTACTCTTCAACCCTCAACATCAAACAACAGACTTACTCTTCAGATCTTAACATCAAACAACAGACTTACTCTTCAACCCTCAACATCAAACAACAGACTTACTCTTCAACCCTCAACATCAAACAACAGACTTACTCTTCAGATCTTAACATCAAACAACAGACTTACTCTTCAACCCTCAACATCAAACAACAGACTTACTCTTCAGCCCTCTACATCAAACAACAGACTTACTCTTCAGATCTTAGCATCAAACAACAGACTTACTCTTCAACCCTGAACATCAAACAACAGACTTACTCTTCAGCCCTCAACATCAAACAACAGACTTACTCTTCAGACCACAACATCACACAAAAGACTTACCCTTCAGCCCTCTACATCAAACAACAGACTGACTCTTCAGATCTTAACATCAAACAACAGACCTACCCATCAGCCCTCTACATCAAACAACAGACTTACCCTTCAGCCCTCTACATCAAACAACAGACCTACCCTTCAGCCCTCTACATCAAACAACAGACTTACCCTTCAGCCCTCTACATCAAACAACAGACTTACCCTTCGGCCCTCTACATCAAACAACAGACTTACGCTTCAGCCCTCTACATCAAACAACAGACTTACTCTTCAGATCTTAACATCAAACAACAGACTTACTCTTCAACCCTCAACATCAAACAACAGACTTACTCTTCAGATCTTAGCATCAAACAACAGACTTACTCTTCAACCCTCAACATCAAACAACAGACTTACTCTTCAGATCTTAACATCAAACAACAGACTTACTCTTCAACCCTCAACATCAAACAACAGACTTACTCTTCAGCCCTCTACATGAAACAACAGACTTACTCTTCAGATCTTAGCATCAAACAACAGACTTACTCTTCAACCCTCAACATCAAACAACAGACTTACTCTTCAACCCTCTACATCAAACAACAGACTTACTCTTCAGATCTTAGCATCAAACAACAGACTTACTCTTCAACCCTCAACATCAAACAACAGACTTACTCTTCAGCCCTCAACATCAAACAACAGACTTACTTTTCAGACCTCAACATCACACAACAGACTTACCCTTCAGCCCTCTACATCAAACAACAGACTTACCCTTCAGCCCTCTACATCAAACAACAGATTACGCTTCAGCCCTCTACATCAAACAACAGACTTACCCTTCAGCCCTCTACATCAAAAAACAGACTTACCCTTCAGCCCTCTACATCAAACAACAGACTTACTCTTCAGATCTTAACATCAAACAACATACTTACTCTTCAACCCTCAACATCAAACAACAGACTTACTCTTCAGCCCTCAACATCAAACAACAGACTTACTCTTCAGACCTCAACATCACACAACAGACTTACTCTTCAGACCTCCAGACCTCAACATCACACAAGAGATGAACTCTTCAGACTCACACTCATCAGACACACCAACACTCACTGTCACAGAATCTATACACCATGCCCCTGCTGTCAGTGAGGCATCACAGTTGAAAGGTCCAAATTTGAAGACAATTGCTGGTAAACTAGTTTGCAATGGACATTGCTGCCTTGTTCAGTAGTGTCTCACTGAAACTCAAGCAGAAGCACTATTTTTGGGAGAGGGGTTCTGTCAAAAACAAAAAAGTTGTAAAAAAACACTATGAGACCACAAATAAATTAATGACCACACTCAACGCCAGAGGTACAATGCATCGTCGAAGAGCATCAAAGCCTAGTTAGTGAACTTAGTGAACAGGCGCACAACGTCTAAATCACACAATATTCAAACCCAGAGGGAGGAGATGCAGAAAGAAATCACAATAGCTAATTGGATGCATGTTTCAAATGGACATTCCCCTGCTTCTCATAAAGCAGCGGGACACCCACTATCTCACATTGCCTAAGGACACATCAGTAACTATAGGGTACTATAGCTGTAGGTTTGTCTTCCATGACGTGAGCGCTCTCTCTCTCTCTCTCTCTCTCTCTCGCTCTCTCTCTCTCTCTCTCTCTCTCTTCTCTCTTACTATTTTCTACATTGTAGAATAACAGTGAAGACATCAAAACTATGAAATAACACGTATGGAATCATGTAGTAACCAACAAAAGTGTTCAACAAATCAAAACATATTTTACATTTGAGATTCTTCCATGTAGCCACCCTTTGCCTTGATGACAGCTTTGCACACTTTTGGCATTCTCTCAACCAGCTTCATGAGGAATGCTTTTCCAACAGTCTTGAAGGAGTTCCCACATATGCTGAGCACTTGTTGGCTGCTTTTCCTTCACTCTGCGTCCAACTCATCACAACCCATCTCAATTGGGATGAGGTCAGGTGATTGTGGAGGCCAGGTCATCTGATGCAGCACTCCGTCACTCTCCTTGAGCCTGGAAGTGTGTTGGGTCATTGTCCTGATGAAAAACAAATGATAGTCCCACTAAGCGCAAACCAGATGAGAAGGGGTATTGCTGCAGAATGCTCTGGTAGCCATGCTGATTAAGTGTGCCTTGAATTCTAAATAAATCACTGACAGTGTCACCAGCAAAGCACACCCACACCATAACACCTCCTCCTCCATGCTTCACAGTCGGAACCACACAGTTTATACACACAGGCAGGCACAGACAAGCTGGGACACACACACACACGCACAGACACAAACACACACACACTCTGCAAAGCTACAATGCGGGCAGGCAGCCCAGTATGTTTATAGCCCTGTTTTGTTATTGTCAGACTCAGAGGGGCTTTTTGAACAGAAGGAAAGGTGATGCATTCTCTTACCTGCACAGAGAGGCAAGCCACTGCCAGCCACACAAGATCCTCACTGCACCATTACACTGCACTTTGTTCTCCTCTGTCTGGGTTCAAAATAAAAATAAATAACCTCAAACTGTACCCGGCTGATTTAAAACTACCCAAGCATCCCGTAACCCTTACAAAAAAATATCCATTAATTATAATCCACTTAATAATTGACATTTCCTGTTGCTACAGGATCATTGTAATGCTGTAGCAAACTGGCTCACATTAAGATCCTACATCTGTAGATGAGACACTGCTCATTAACTATCCATGTTTTTTCTCCTACGGTGTACCTGAGACACCGTCTATAAATAACTCTCTACTCTTTATCTGAAACACCGCTTATGTTTCATGCATTTTGCTTCATGCTTTGGATATCGGTGTCTTACCTCATTCGTTAAAGCCTACCTAAAAGTAGTTTTAGTACCCACACTTCACCATCACAGGAGCTATGCACACACATGTACACAGAGTTGCGCACGTAAGCACGCACGCACGCACGAACCAACTGCACATGGTAGTGTAGGTTACTTTCCAAATGTAATCCGTTACAGTTACAAGTGACCTATTATTACTCTCAGTTACTTATGGATTACTTTCCCCTTAGAAGAAGACAAGAAAAGGATCCATCAAACGCATGTGGTGTGTCATTAGAGTGGTCTCTGGCTTGTGGTCAGACTCGTTCAGGCTGAACAAACGTTGTGCTTATTTTCTGCGCTGAATTGAATTTCATTGAGAAAACAGAAAGGTGTCAATACATTCGATTCGCAAACATCCTTTCTGAATGTAAAAGTAATCCAAGAAGTAATCTAGTTTTTTCAAAAGTATCTGTAATCTGATTACAAAATATTTGCTGGTAATGTAACTGATTACTGTTAGCGTTTTTTGGATAATAAGTTACTCCCCAACCCTGCGCACACACGCTCACAAACACTACAGTATAACATACAACCACACCAACCACACCAACCTCATGTATCCTGGTATCCTCATGTGACTGACACTGTTCAAACCATCATTCCATTATGTCCAGAGTAAAGCAGGGGTCTGACCAAGAGAGTTACGACATAATGAGGACTCTGACAGTGATGACGGACAACCCCACTGACCCTTATCATCCCTAACGCAGCATGACAATACCACCCCCTGACCCCTATACAGGCACGCACAGGTGCATGCGATGATGTACATTCAGTACACACACCAGTGGACGTATAAGTTCACGCACACACAAACGTGCACACGCACACAAACAGGAGATAAAGGAAGCATGTTTGAATAATCGGCTTACACAGTCATCGGCGCTCTTGATGCGACCTCCCTTGGATCTTTTCAGCAGCCGAATCCAGGTGGCCTTCATCAGTCACACTTGTCATTCAGTGTCCCGGGCCACTGTTAAGTATCCCTACTGTGACTAAAGATACCTGGACTGCTATTGCTACGAATACCTCTACAGCTATGGCTACCTTTGTTAGGGTTACCTTTGGTGTGGCTGCCAATACTGCAGCGACAGATGTGCTACCTTTGCTCCTGCTACTGCCGTTTGCTACTAGGTCAAAAGCTACTGATACATGTAATGCTCCAACTACCGTTAATGGTGCTGCTACGTTGTCCACGTGAGCTCTCCAATCTCAGCAGCTGCCTGCCTCTCCTCAAGCCTAGTCTATCTGCCGGCGTTGGTGCTGAAGCCGCCTGGCCTGTGTGAGCTGGGCGGCCGCGATGCTCCTTCTCTCCCCTGCTTCCTCATGCCTCAGTCCAGCTCCAGCCCCAGCCCTGTTGTCCTTCCTCCACAGGCTGGGCTGCCATGCTCCTTCCTCGGGGACAGATAAGAGCACGCCTGCCTGGATCCTGGATGATCAGTGTGAGGATGCTAATTTTATTGCTACTGCTGCTGCTTAGCTGGTGCCTGCTGCATTCAATCTCAGCTCTCCTTAGCCTGTAAATATATCTATCTCACACTCTCTCTCGCTTTCTCTTACCGGATTTCTTGCATTTTGTTTCTACCTCTGTGGTTCTGCCTGTCTCTCACTCTCTTCCCCTCTCTCTCTCTCGCTCTCTCTCTGGCTCCCTTCTGTATCGCTCCCCCTCCTCCTTGCTTGTTCTCTCGTTTTCCCCTGTTCCTCCTCACAGTTCCTCTATCTGTTCGGGTGTCTCCGCTGTGATTATCGCTGCCCAATACCGAGGGCCTGTTTGCGTGCGTGTGTCATGTTTGTAAACGATGCATTGATCGATGAATCGATGCAAACATTGAATGTTGCACAGATATTTCAAATCAAATCAAATTGTATTTGTCACATGTGCCGAATACAACTGGTGTAGACTTTACCATGAAATGCTTACTTACGAGCCCTTCCCAACAATACAGAGTTTAAAAGTAAAATACACAAGAATGGCGCTATATACAGTTGAAGTCGGAGGTTTACATATACTTATGTTGGAGTCATTAAAACTCATTTTTCAACCACTCCACAAATTTCTTGTTAACGAACTATAGTTTTGGCAAGTCGGTTAGGACATCTACTTTGTGCATGACACAAGTCATTTTTACAAAAATTGTTTACAGACAGATTAATTCACTGTATCATAATTCCAGTGGGTCAGAAGTGTACATACACTAAGTTGACTGTGCCTTTAAACAGCTGGGAAAATTCCAGAAAATGATGTCATGGCTTTAGAAACTTCTGATAGGCTAATTGACATCATTTGAGTCAATTGGAGGTGTACCTGTGGATGTATTTCGAGGCCTACCTTCAAACTCAGTGCCTCTTTACTTGACATCATGGGAAAATCAAAAGAAATCAGCCAAGACCTCAGAAAAACAATTGTAGACCTCCACAAGTCTGCTTCATCCTTGGGAGCAATTTCCAAACACCTGAAGGTACCACGTTCATCTGTACAAACAATAGTACGCAAGTATAAACACCATGGGACCAGGCATCCGTCATACCGCTCAGGAAAGAGACGTGTTCTGTCTTCTAGATATGAACATACTTTGGTGCGAAAAGTGCAAATCAATCCCAGAACAACAGCAAAGGACCTTGTGAAGATGCTGGAGGAAACAGGTACAAAAGTATCTATATCCACAGTAAAATGAGTTCTATATCGACATAACCTGAAAGGCCGCTCAGCAAGGAAGAAGTCATTGCTCCAAAACCGCCATAAAAAAGTCAGACTACAGTTTGCAACTGCACATGGGGACAAAGATCGTACTTTTTGAAGAAATGTCCTCTGGTCTGATGAAACAAAAATAGAACTGTTTGGCCATAATGACCATCGTTATGTTTGGAGGGAAAAGGGGAGGCTTGCAAGCCGAAGAACACCATCCCAACCGTGAAGCACGGGGGTGGCAGCATCATGTTGTGGAGATGCTTTGCTGCGAGAGGAACTGGTGCACTTCACAAAATAGATGGCATTATGAGGAGGAAAAAATATGTGGATATACTGAAGCAACATCTCAAGTCAGGAAGTTAAAGCTTGGTAGCAAATGGGTCTTCCAAATGGACAATGACTCCAAGCATACTTCCAAAGTTGTGGCAAAATGGCTTAAGGACAACAAAGTCAAGGTATTCGAGTGGCCATCACAAAGCCCTGACCTCAATCCTATTGAAAATTTGTGGGCAGAACTGAAAAAGTGTGTGCGAGCAAGGAGGCCTACAAACCTGACTCTGTCAGGAGGAATGGGCCAAAATTCACCCAACTTATTGTGGGAAGCTTGTGGAAGGCCAGATCAATGTACAGCTATATAGAGGGAGTACCAGTACCATATCAATGTGGAGCTATATAAAGGCATTACCAGTACCAGATCAATGTGGAGCTATATACAGGGAGTACCAGTACCAGATCAATCTGGAGCTATATACAGGGAGTACCAGTACCAGATCAATCTGGAGCTATATACAGGAAGTACCAGTACCAGATCAATCTGGAGCTATATACAGGAAGTACCAGTACCAGATCAATCTGGAGCTATATACAGGGAGTACCAGTACCAGATCAATCTGGAGCTATATACAGGGAGTACCAGTACCAGATCAATCTGGAGCTATATACAGGAAGTACCCGTACCAGATCAATCTGGAGCTATATACAGGGAGTACCAGTACCAGATCAATCTGGAGCTATATACAGGGAGTACCAGTACCAGATCAATCTGGAGCTATATACAGGGAGTACCAGTCCCAGATCAATCTGGAGCTATATACAGGGAGTACCAGTACCAGATCAATCTGGAGCTATATACAGGGAGTACCAGTACCAGATCAATCTGGAGCTATATACAGGAAGTACCCGTACCAGATCAATCTGGAGCTATATACAGGGAGTACCAGTACCAGATCAATCTGGAGCTATATACAGGCAGTACCAGTACCAGATCGATGTGCAGAGGTACAAGGTATTTGAAGTAGATAAGCACATGAAGGCATCAGGATAGATAATAATAAGAGTAAAATAAAGAACAGAGCAGCATCAGCAAATGAGTGTAAAAGTGAGTGTGTGTGTAATGTGTACATATGTGTGTTTGTGTTGTGTCAGTCTGCGTGCGTGCGTGTGTGTTGAGTGTGTGTGCTCCTTGGTCTTACTGACATTGAGGGAGATGTTGTTGTCCTGGCACCACACTGCTAAGTCTCTGACCTCCTCTAGGTTGACTCATCGCCGTCGGTGTTCAGGCCTACCCCCCATCGCGTCATCAACAAACTTGATGAGGATGTTTGGAGTTGAGCGTGGCCACACAGTCGTGGGTGAACAGGGAGTACAGGAGGGGACTAAGCACACACCCCTGAGATGCCTCCATGTTGAGGGTCAGCGTGGCGGAGGTGTTGTTGCCTACCTTCACCACCTGGGGCCGGCACATCCGGAAATTCAGGATCCATTTGCAGAGGGAGGGTTTCAGTCCCAGGCTCCCTAGCTTAGAGATGAGTTTGGACAGGACTATAGTGTTGAATAGCTGTAGTCTATGAACAGCATTCTCACATAGCTATTTCCCCTCTTGTCCAGGTGGGAGAGGGAAGTGTGAAGTGCAATTGAGATTGCGTCATCTGTGGATCTGTTGGGGCGGTATGCGAATTGGAGTGGGTCCAGGGTGCCTGGGATGATGGTGTTGATGTGTGTCATATCCAGCATTTCAAAGCACTTAATAATTGCAGATGTGAGTGCTACAGGCTAATAGTCATTTAGGCAGGTTACCTTGGAGCTTGGCGCATGCTTTGAGAACGAGCCCTGGTATTCCGTCTGGCCTTGTGATTATTAACCTGTTTAAACATTTTGCTCACACCGGCCACGGAGAGCGAGATCACACAGTCATCCGGAAAAACGGGGGCTTTCATTCAAGGCACAGTGTTACTTATATGCCTCGAATCGAGCATAGGAGGCATTTAGCTGGTTTGGGAGTTCAGCATCGCTGGGCAACTCACGGCTGGGTTTCCCTTTGCAATCCATTGTCGTCTGTAAGCCCTGTCACATACAACGAGTGTCTGAGCTGGTGTAGTAGGATGCCACCTTCCTCCTATATTGTCCTTTTGCATGTTTGATGTCTCGTCGGAGGTCGTTGCAGACTTTTTTGTATGCTTCCATGTCAGTGTCCCGTTCCTTGTAAACAGTAGCTCCAGCCTTTAGCCCAGCGCAGATATCCCAAAACATATCCCAGTCTGTAATAGCAATACAGTCTTGTAGCCTTGCGTCTGCTTCATCCAACCTCTTCCGTATTGAGCGCATCACTGGTACATCCTGTTTGAGCTGTTGTTTATACACAGGAAGCAGGAGAATGGAGTCATGGTCAGATTTGCCAAAGAGCGGACGAGGGAGGGGGTATGCGTTTCTGTGGGTAGAATTGAAGTGGTCTAGAGTTTTAGCGCCCCTAGTGGCGCAGAATACGTGTTGGTTGATGTGAGGTAGGAGGGTTTTACGTATTCCTGCGTTAAAGTCTCCGCCCACCAGAAACGCTGCCTCTGGGTGTGCGGTTTCTTGTTTGTTTATGGCCCCATACAGTTTGTTGAGTACTAGAGTGGTGTTGGCTTGGGGCGTGATGTAGACAGTAGTGATAATTACGGATGAGAACTCTCTAATGGTAACTGGTTGAGGCAGAGATTGGAGCAGTAAAACTGATCCAGGACTAATAGGTTGGCAACCCCATTCCAGAGCTGGGTTAAACTGTGTGACCTTAAGTGAGGTCAGCACAGGTCAGGAGAGCAGGAAGAGGTCAGTGGTCACCACCATGCACGTCAGCACTGGGATGGGTTTAGCGGTTTGTCTAATGGCTAGCAGTCATTCCCCTAGGGGACGCTAACCGCTAACCGCACAGCAATGAATATGACACGCGTATCAGTCCTGCTTATCATAACCAATCAATCAATGTCATAGTTCCATCCGCCCAGGGGTCACCTCAATCAGCTCTGGGTTGCATCCCATAAAGCACCCTATTCCTTATTAAGTGCACTACTTTCAACCAGGGCCCATTGTGCTCTGGTCAAAAGTAGTGTACCACAGTATATAGGGAATAGGGTGCTTTTTGGGACGAAGCCTAGTGTGGAAGATGACGTGCTGATTTAGCTGTGTCCTACAAGAAAAGAAAGGCTGGCGGAGAAAATAATATAATTTTAGCTCGTTAAGATCAATTAGCCTAACGACAAAGGCAATTACCACAGTCATATTCAGATTTGGACAGACACAGATTGGAATGACTATGCAAGTAGCAAGTTTTATGTACTATTACAACATCCATTACAAATTGGCCTACTGTATGGAATACTTTCAAATGTAGCCTGAGTGCCAGTCTGCTTGTGTCATCATGTTTGGCTTGACAATGAGCAATGGCAATGGCAAGAGCACAAACGGATCTGGGACCAGGCTAGTTTAGATGGACCTAATATAACTTGTAAAAACAGCTGAGAAAATCTACAATTTCATGAGAAAATATATATAGTTGCCAGACTACACTGCACTTCAAGTGAAACAGGTCCCATGAAAATAAGAGCAGGCAGTAGCGTTGCGAAAGCCTCTACCAATGCTATTGCTGACAGTGAGTGTATAGTCTTAGGTGAAGCGACCTTCCAGGGCAGTGTGTGTGTCACACATGGCTTGAACATTGTCTAATCCGGGTGAGCTAGTGTGATGGGAAGTGTTGCTAGCCTCCAGAGCGCGGCACAGATGTTTTCCATGTAGAGCCTGGTGCCCACTGCCACTGCCCAGAGTAAGGGGCCCTCAGACCGGGCTTGTGTCAGTCTGTGAACACTGGGCAGTGGCCAGTGAGGGAGGTTGACATGGACTCAGTCTGACAGAGACAGCCTCTGGCTTCATGACACAGCTGCCCTAAGGTCCTACTCACACACTGAGAATTTAGAGAACAGAGCATAGAGAGTTCACTGTAGCCACCCTGAGGAGAGAGAGAGGGTGGGGAGAGAGTGAGGGAGAGAGGGGTGGAGGAAGGGTGGGTTTGTTTTTGTGTGCATACGTGCATCATGTGTCTTGTGTGTGTATGTATGTATGTGCGTGAGTGTGTGTGTGTATGGCGATGGAGTCAATGTTGCTTTAGGGGCCCATTTTGTGCGTGTGTGTGTATGGCAATGAAGTCAATGTTGCTTTATGGTGTGTGTGTGTGTGTGTGTGTGTGTGTGTGTGTGTGTGTCGGCGGTGCTCCTGTGGTCTGCTGTAATGGACTTATTGATCCCTCTGGGCTGCTTTGCCTGCAAAACCCCAAACCATCGCTACATATGGTCGGTCACATGACGGTCAATGCATTAGAACAACACAAATCACTAAGGCTAATTACATACATCGAACGGCTATTGGGCTGTACAGAGGTAGGTAGTAGCCTCAGGCCCAGGGCAATGTCAGCATTCCCTTCAGTAGAGGGCATACACACATCACTGGGGAATCGCAATTGTTTTCTGTATGTTATAAGCATTGGTAGCTATTACCTGGAAAATAGGGGTTATTCTAAGTGTACGCAGTTTAAAAATAGCGTTGAGGTACCATCATGTTACATCAAATGATTGAAAATAAAGCTTTGTTAAATAAAGGAGAAAAAAAATATATGTAAAATGATTGTCTTCCTAAGCCAGATTGATCATGGTCCATCACTCCTTGTTCACCTCTCCATACACCTTAGCCCCCTCTCTTCCCCTTTCCCTGACCCTCTGCTAGCACACTCTCTCCACTCTGTCTCTCTCTCTCACTTATACTCTTCTTCCAATCTCCATCACATCCCCATCCCACGGCCTCTCTCTCCTCTCTTTGTCTCCCCCTCCCCTAGTTTCCCATTATATTGCCCGCATTCTCCCTCTCTCTCCCTCCAACTTTCCTCCTCTCTCTCTCTCCACCTTATAACACCTTCCCATCACAGCACTGCCCTCCCCTCTCCTCTCCTCTCTTGTGGGACAGTCGGTGGCTTTCTAGCCCTCCCAGTACTCCTCAGAAAGAGAAGAGAAGAGCAGAAGGGAAAAGTGCATCTCTGGCATTTTCTGCTCATTAATACGCTCGGAATAATGTGTCACGGCAGTAGGAATGCATAACAATGCACAGATTTGTATGGGGTTTCAATTTTAGCATGCATCACTAATGTAGCCTACTTGAAAGGTTAAGAATATAAGAATGCTCTGAGATAAGCTACAACATATCATCTGCAAAGGTTAGATTGGATGTACGCAAAACAGACAGATGTATTGCAAAAGGAAATAGTAAAATGGTAGTGTACTGGGAAAGATGGATTAGATTGTGGACATTTGAGAGTTGGAATTAAGATTGGAGTGGTTGATTGGTTGACCGATACACTTGGAGTCCAGTGCGATTAGGAAATAAACTTTATATATATTGAATTGTAATATTTTCCACCAAGTTCTCCAATCAGGGGAGACGGGGTTAGGGGCATAATAATAAATAAACAAATATATACAGTACCAGTCAAAAGTTTGGGCACACCTACTTATTTCAGGGTTTTCCTTTATTTTTACTATTGTCTACACTGTAGAATAATAGTAAAGATATCAAAACTATGAAATAACACATATGGAATCATATAGTAAACAAAAACGTGTTAAACAAATCAAAAAATATAATACACTCTTTGCCTTGATGAAAGCTTTGCACACTATTGGCATTCTCTCAACCAGCTTCATAAGGTAGTCACATGGAATGCATTTAAATTAACAGGTGAGCATTGTTAAAAGTGAATGCGGAATTTCTTCCTTCTAAATGTGTTTGACCCAATCAATTGTGTTGTGACAAGGTAGGGTTGTTATACAGAAGACAGCCATGTTTGGTAAAAGACCAAGTCCATATTATGGCAAGAACATCTTTAATAAGCAAAGAGAAATGGAGTTTGTTCCCCTTTGCTGCTATAACAGCCTCCACTCTTCTGGGAAGTTTTTCCACTAGATGTTGGAACATTGCTGCAGGGACTTGCATTCATTCAGCCACGAGCATTAGTGAGGCCGGGCACTGATGTTGGGGCGATTAGGCCTGGCTCGCAGTCGGCATTCCAATTCTTCCCAAAGGTGTTCGATTGTGTTGAGGTCAGGGCTCTGTGCAGGCCAGTCAAGTTCTTTCACACCGATCTCGACAAACCATTTATTTATGGACCTCGCTTTGTGCATTGGCATGCTGAAACAGGAAAGGGCCTACCCAAACTGTTACCACAAAGTTGGAAGCAAAGAATCGTTTAGAATGTCATTGTGTGTTGTAGCATTAAGATTTCCCTTCACTGGAACTAAGGGGACTAGGCCGAACCATGAACAACAACCCCAGACCATTATTCCTCCTCCACCAAAATATATACTCTATAAATACAAAAGTAAGTGGACACCCCTTCAAATTAGTGGATTTGGCTATTTCAGACACACCTGTTGCTGACAGGTGTATAAAATCGAGCACACAGCCATGCAATCTCCATAGACAAACATTGGCAGTAGAATGGCCTTACTGAAGAGCTCATTGACTTTCAACGTGCCACCGTCATATGATGCCACCGTTTGTCACATTTCTGCCCTGCTAGAGCTGCCCTGGTATATATATACTGTATATATCTATACTGTATATATATATACTGTATATATATATATGTACAGTTGAAGTCGGCAGTTTACATACACCTTAGCCAAATACATTTAAACTCAGTTTTTCACAATTCCTGACATTTAATCCTAGTTAAAATTCCCTGTCATAGGTCAGTTAGGATTACCACTTTTATTTTAAGAATGTGAAATGTCAGAATAATAGTAGAAAGAATCATTTATTTCCGCTTTTATTTCTTTCATCACAGTCCAAGTGAGTCAGAAGTTTACATACACTCAATTAGTATTTGGTAGCATTGCCTTTCAATTGTTTAACGTGGGTCAAACATTTCGTGTAGCCTTCCACAAGCTTCCCACAATAAGTTGAGTGAATTTTGGCCCATTCCTCCTGACAGAGCTGGTGTAACTGAGTCAGGTTTGTAGGCCTCCTTGCTCGCACAAGCTTTTTCAGTTCTGCCCCCAAATAGGCCACAGGTACATCCACAGGTATTCTCCAATTGACTCAAATTATGGAATTTTCCAAGCTGTTTAAAGGCACAGTCAACTTAGTGTTTGTAAACTTCTGACCCGCTGGAATTGTGATACAGTGAATTATAAATGAAATAATCTGTCTGTAAACAATTGTTGGAAAAATGACTTGTGTCATGCAAATAGTAGATGTCCTAACCAACTTGCCAAAACTATAGTTTGTAAACAAGAAATTTGTGGAGTGGTTGAAAAATGAGTTTTAATGACTCCAACCTAAGTGTATGTAAACTTCCGACTTCAACTGTATAAATATATTTTAAAAAGGTGATTAGAAATGATGCGGGTAATTGTATTTTAAATATTTAAATTTGATCTGCCAATTTTATATCCTCTAAAAAAACTGTCCATGAATCCTTAGATTCAGGCTCTGCCGCAGCCGGCCGTGACCGGGAGACCCATGGGACGGCACACAATTGGCCCAGTGTCGGCAGGGATGTCCTTGTCCCATCGGGCTCTAGCGACTCCAGTGGCGGGCCGGGTGCAGTGCACGCTGACATGGTCGCCAGGTGCACGGTGTTTCCTCCGACACATTGGTGCGGCTGGCTTCCGGGTTAAGCGGGCATTGTGTCAAGAAGCAGTGCGGCTTGGCTGGGTCGTGTTTCGGAGGACGCATGGCTCTCGACCGTCGCCTCTCCCGAGTCCGTACAGGAGTTGCAGCGATGACACCAGACTGTAACTCCCAATTGGATACCAAGAAATTGGGGAGAAAAAGGGGTAAAAAAATAAAAATAAAAATCCTATTCCAAGAACTTTATCTCGGTACATATCTTTTCCTGGACCATCAGATTTCCGTATTTTGGATTGTTGCTTTTTTTTCTAGTCTCCTGTGACAGACTGCAGTGTTGACATTCAGGAATACAGGTTAGCATCCCAAATGGAACCATATTCCCTACATAGTGCACTACATTTGAACAAGATCCTGGTCAAAAGTAGTGCACTATACAAGGAATAGGGTGCCATTTTGGGACGTACAGAGTTGTTTGTGACTCATGCTGTAACTGTGTTCATTCTTTAGCTGGAACAAAAGGTTGCTGCTTCACAGCCATCTGCCTGTAAATGTCACATCACTGACAGGAACAGAAAGTCTATCAAATCATCATCCGACACACTATGACTGCTTTCTCCTTCTACTGCACAGAGACAATGGCACACCAAAAAAGACATGACAACGGATGCACTGTTAGAACATGTTTGACTCCTGCCACTGCTTCCCACTCGAACTGACAATGACGAACGGAAGCAGAGAAAAAGGGTGTGTGTGTGTGTGTGAGAGAGGGAGAGCAAAGGAGAGACAAAAGGGAGAGAAAAAAAAGAAAGTGTGAGCGGGTAATTGAGAGATTGATAGAATGAGTGAATGAATATGTGCGCGTTGCCATAATCCCATATGTATGTCGAAGTGTGTGTGCGCTGGGAGAGATCGGTCAGTACTGAAGTAATGGCTTCTCTGGCGTGGGGAGCAGGAATGGCTGCTTGGACATCAAGGTGAAACTCAGGGAACAGGGAGGAACAGGGGAATGTGTTTACCCAGCATTCCACGTGCCAAGCGATTTCCTCTTAAATAAGTGCATCATCCCATCCAGGTGTTGGGTATCTCCGGCTTTCGATAAAACCACACTGTCTCAGGTAGCAGGACTGTGTCTCAAATAGCACCCTATTCTCTATGTGGTGCATAGGGCTCGGTCAAAAGCAGTGCACTATATAGGCAGTAGGGTGCCATCCCCTGGTCAAAAGTGTTGCACTATATAGGCAGTAGGGTGCCATCCCCTGGTCAAAAGTAGTGCACTATATAGGCAGTAGGGTGCCATCCCCTGGTCAAAAGTAGTGCACTATATAGGCAGTAGGGTGCCATCCCCTGGTCAAAAGTGTTGCACTATATAGGCAGTAGGGTGCCATCCCCTGGTCAAAAGTAGTGCACTATATAGGCAGTAGGGTGCCATCCCCTGGTCAAAAGTGTTGCACTATATAGGCAGTAGGGTGCCATCCCCTGGTCAAAAGTAGTGCACTATATAGGCAGTAGGGTGCCATCCCCTGGTCAAAAGTAGTGCACTGTATAGGCAGTAGGGTACCATCCCCTGGTCAAAAGTGTTGCACTATATAGGCAGTAGGGTGCCATCCCCTGGTCAAAAGTAGTGCACTATATAGGCAGTAGGGTGCCTTCCCCTGGTATAAAGTAGTGCACTATGTAGGGAATATACTCCGCCATATCAGTCACAACCCAGGATGGTTAAGGCCGGCTTCGAAGCACACTGGACCATGTAGGAACACAGCACTACAGAAAGCACAGAGGGAATAATCAAACCTTAATAGGCAGGGAGCTGATGAAGGGATATGGTTTGATGAAGGGAATACGGTTAGGGAGAGACGGGAGGGCCATGGGGGTGTGTCGCACTGGGGGTGTGTCGCACTCGTTGCTTGCATCATCAATATTGTGGCAAGAGCTGGGTTTTAGGGGGCAAGCGGTACCTGTGGATGATTGATGAGCGCTGGGCTGGTTATGAGAGGACTCACTCTGCTGAGACCTCAAGTTCCATCCTCAGAAACAGATTGGGCAAAGTGCAGCCTGGGCAAATGTCGGATGGGCTGCTCCATCTTTAGCCCAGTGGGCCTGTCTAAATGTGTGCCTTTGTGAAGAATGATCTCTAGCAAGGATGGACAGGGAAGGACTGGGACTAGCAAACAGGCCCCCTCTCGAGGCCCCCTGAGAGAGTAAAAAATATGGGCCTGGGCTGTTTTCTGGTCCCAGTCCTTCCCTGTCCATCCTCACTAGAGTAGCAGACAACACCAGAACACCAGGACCATTAGAATGACTGCCAGTACTGTGAGTGTCTTAGCAGTCCCACAGTGTGAAATACACTCTGTACTATTGCTGTTTAGGCCCATTCTGCTCCCACGCAGCCATGTGGGTTGTAACAACACTGTCATGTAATACGTGTCCATATCAGCCATGTGTGTTGTAACAACACTGTCATGTAATACGTGTCCATATCAGCCATGTGTGTTGTAACAACACTGTCATGTAATACGTGTCCATATCAGCCATGTGTGTTGTAACAACACTGTCATGTAATACGTGTCCATATCAGCCATGTGTGTTGTAACAACACTGTCATGTAATACGTGTCCATATCAGCCATGTGTGTTGTAACAACACTGTTTTATTGTATGTGTTGTTTTACAGGGACAAATACGGTAGTTATCAGAGCAGGCTATTGATTAAGCAAGCTAGGTTAGTGTGAGCTAGCACGTTTAACCACATAATAGTTACTAGTATGGTTTAACCAAGGGAACTGTAGCTTGCTAGCTAAGTTAATGAGGGGTTAGTAGAGATGGGGGACTTGGAAGACCAGCATGACTGGGAGGGAGTGGCGAAGGAGTGAGAGGCAGGGGGAGGACAGACAGGGAAGGCTTTCACTGGGGAAGATGCCCTTGATTGAGATGGGGTGAGGGGGAGCCAAGAGAGATCAAACTACGAACTAAATAGCCAATATTGTAAACCACTAATGGCATACTTTGAGATAGTCTATTTGAAATACAGATTTGATTACTTTTTAGGGGCTCCCGAGTGGCGCAGCGGTCTAAGGCACTGCATCTCTGTGTTGGAGGCGTCACTACAGACCCTGGTTCGATTCCAGGCAGGATCACAACCGGCTGCGGTTGGGAGTCCCATAGGGCGGCGCACAATTGGCCCAGTGTCGTCCGGGTTAAGGTTTGGCTGTCATTGAAAATAAGAATTTGTTCTTAACTGACTTGCCTAGTTAAATAAAATACTCAGGCAGTTACAATGAAAGAGGATGACCTCTAACCATCTTCTAAGTGGTGAGGAAGTTGTTCTCTGCTTAGCTGACAGAGAGAGGAGATACAGGAGTCCATTCTGTTTCAAGTACCTTGGGTCTCTTCTATGCACAGCCCTCTGTGGGCTTTCTGCAGGTATTCATAACTTCTATCAATCTCCCCTGTAACTTAATCATTGGTGGTACTGAGTTCCTCTAATTGCTTTGATGCTGTGTGGAGGCATTGTTATGAGGACATTTGTCACGTAGAGAGGATGCCATGTTATTGACTTTGACCACCTGCTGTCTTTTTGGTTAGCAATATGGTTCTACATAGAGGATGGTTCTATACTGAATGTGCACAAGTAGATTAGGTAAGGGATGAAGTGAAAACTAATAGGAGGATAGCTCTCCACGATGAGGGTCGGGCATTAAATGACAGCAGGCTGTTCAATACTGAGCCATACTGACTGACGAGTGGCGTGGACTAATACAGCTTGTATACAGTATTATCACTTATTTGGCTAAACGATTATCCATAGTTGGACACGTATTCCTCTTTTAATCCAGCTGCAGTCTTAAAATGGATCGTAACCTTGAATGCAACACTAAGATGTTAAAACCTTTCAACTCCAATTGAACCCAGTCTATTTTTAGTCTCTATCTGTTCATTACAAAATTAATGGGGAAAAATATTTGCCGATAGGTGTGCTATTAGCAATAAGTATAATCACCTGCAGCCCATCTGATGCAGTATAGTGGCTATAAATAACTAGGCTGGAGTATGGGGTTGCCTACCTGCCTTTACCATTGTGCTCATCATTAGCGAGATCCCCAATGGGGTATTTTAACTAGTTAGCATGTCCAGTGTTGATATATTTTATCTCCCAAAAAAACTTGTATAAACAATTTGTAACTTTTTGGGCGACCTGACCAAATTCACATAGAAATATGTGTTTATAGATCGGTCATTGGTATTGAAAGCATGTTTATGTGCGCAATTTCTATGCTCCCAGTTATTAAAGCTGCAAAATGTTACTTTTTGGGCAACCCGACCAAATTCACATATAAAACGTATGTTAAAGATATGACATTCTCATTGAAAGCAAGTCTGAGGGTGTTTTCACATACAGTGAGGGAAAAAAGTATTTGATCCCCTGCTGATTTTGCACGTTTGCCCACTGACAAAGAAATGATCAGTCTATAATTTTATTGGTAGGTTTATTTGAACAGTGAGAGACAGAATAACAACAAAAAAATCCAGAAAAACGCATGTCAAAAATGTTATAAATTGATTTGCATTTTAATGAGGGAAATAAGTATTTGACCCCCTCTCAATCAGAAAGATTTCTGGCTCCCAGGTGTCTTTTATACAGGTAATGAGCTGAGATTAGGAGCACACTCTTGAAGGGAGTGCTCCTAATCTCAGTTTGTTACCTGTATAAAAGATACCTGTCCACAGAAGCAATCAATCGATCAGATTCCAAACTCTCCACCATGGCCAAGACCAAAGAGCTCTCCAAGGATATCAGGGACAAGATTGTAGACCTACACAAGGCTGGAATGGGCTACAAGACCATTGCCAAGCAGCTTGGTGAGAAGGTGACAACAGTTATTCGCAAATGGAAGAAACCCAAAAGAACTGTCAATCTTCCTCGGCCTGGGGCTCCATGCAAGATCTCACCTCGTGGAGTTGCAATGATCATGAGATCGGTGAGGAATCAGCCCAGAACTACACAGGAGGATCTTGTCAATGATCTCAAGGCAGCTGGGTCCATAGTCACCAAGAAAACAATTGGTAACACACTACGCCGTGAAGGACTGAAATCCTGCAGCGCCCGCAAGGTCCCCCTGCTATAAGAAAGCACATATACATGTCCGTCTGAAGTTTGCCAATGAACATCTGAATGATTCAGAGGACAACTGGGTGAAAGTGTTGTGGTCAGATGAGACCAAAATGGAGCTCTTTGGCATCAACTCAACTCGCTGTGTTTGGAGGAGGAGCAATGCTGCCTATGACCCCAAGAACACCATCCCCACCGTCAAACATGGAGGTGGAAACATTATGCTTTGGGGGTGTTGTTCTGCTAAGGGGACAGGAAAACTTCACCGCATCAAAGGGACGATAGACGGGGCCATGTACCGTCAAATCTTGGGTGAGAACGTCCTTCCCTCAGCCAGGACATTGAAAATGGTTCGTGGATGGGTATTCCAGCATGACAATGACCCCAAACACACGGCCAAGGCAACAAAGGAGTGGCTCAAGAAGAAGCACATTAAGGTCCTGGAGTGGCCTAGCCAGTCTCCAGATCTTAATCCCATAGAAAATCTGGAGGGAGCTGAAGGTTCGAGTTGCCAAACGTCAGCCTCGAAACCTTAATGACTTGGAGAAGATCTGCAAAGGGGAGTGGGACAAAATCCCTCCTGAGATGTGTGCCAACCTGGTGGCCAACTACAAGAAACGTCTGACCTCTGTGATTGCCAACAAGGGTTTTGCCACCAAGTACTAAGTCATGTTTTGCAGAGGTGTCAAATACTTATTTCCCTCATTAAAATGCAAATCAATTTATAACATTTTTGACATGCGTTTTTCTGGATTTTTGTTGTTGTTATTCTGTCTCTCACTGTTCAAATAAACCTACCATTAAAATTATAGACCGAACATTTCTTTGTCAGTGTGCAAACATACAAAATCAGCAGGGGATCAAATACTTTTTTCCCTCACTGTATAGCCCTCTTTAAAAGAACCCATATCAGTCCTCTTTAAAGTAAACCCTAGGGTAAATAAAAGCGAAATAACTTTGTTCTCTTTGCATTCACACTGCCCTTGCCTTTGAATGAGGACTCAAACCTCTTGCTGGTTTATTTCACCTCTATTGAGGTCTCAGTCCTCTTTGCAATCACATTGCCATGATTCATGAGAACTGAGACCATTTACAGATGTGCATTTTGGGTATTCAAATCAAATAACGTCTTAAAATGAAGCACATTAATCCACTTTACAAGGGGTGTAAGAGCCTAACTGGCAAACATACGCAGTGCGTGAGCTTCAAGTTTGGGGAAGATCCTTTAGATTTGCACATAGAAAAAGATGGCAGCGCCTGCGAATTAAAAGCAGGGACAGGAACAAGCTAAACACAAAATGTGCCTGCACCAACTGAGGAAGAAACAAGGTTGAAGAAGGTTTTTGATGAACCAAAACCAAAAACTGTACAGACGTGATGCTGCTAGCAACACTGGCAGTCCAGAATGCATGTTTGCCTCCCTAGTATGACACTCACAACATGAATACGCCTTAAGAGGAATATTTGTCTCGCTTAGAACGCACAACAACAAGCCGACTAGGTAAATTGATCAACTATTCTACTATGGGGTTGTCTGGTTTTTCTAGTCATTAATAGTTTTGCTTGCAGAGGAAAAGTACATGTGGACTGTTCTTGCAGCTTCAAAGCGCACCTGGCAGAAATATTGTTTTGGGCGTGGTGGAAATAACTGCAACGGAGACACTGTTGTGTACCCACATGTTATTCCTAACAATGGAGTCATTATATTCAGCTATGTAAAATGATGTCCAGTAGCTAGTGTACAGCAGGATGAATGAACTTGTTAGATCACAGCCACATTATGTCCATACTCCATCTATTATTTAATAACCTGGTGTTAACTCCCTCATATCAATCAAATACATATCAGGCACTTTATGAAAAGGTGAAGAAAAACAATTAGCTACTGGTGGACTATGGTGTTACTTAGCTAGAGGTAGGCTGGACAATAAGAACGAGTCAGAATTCACCCAAGGTTGAAAAATAGCAAAAGAACGTTGGCTAGCTGGAACACTAGCGCAAGCCTATAGCATATGAATGGAGTCAAACGTTCACAGAGCCTGTGTCACGACTTCAGCCGAAGTCGGTCCCTCTCCTTGTTCGGGCGGTGTTCGGCGGTCTACGTCACCGACCTTCTAGCCATCGCTGATCCATTTTTCATTTTCCATTGTTATTGTCTTGTCTTCCATCACACCTGGTTCCACAATCCCATGAATTACATGTTGTGTATTTATCCCTCTGTTTCCCCTCATTTCCTTGTCAGTGATTGATTGTTGTATGTATTGGTGCAAGTTATGTTCAGGTGTGCGACGGGTTTTGCACCCTCTTATTTTATTTGGTATATTTTGGTTTTCTGAGTTTTTGTATATTCATTAAACTGCTCCGTTTATACCAAGTTCACTCTCCTGCGCCGGACTTCCCTGCCACCAGCACGCACCCTTTAAAGCCTGTTTTGACTGGAGTGAAGCTTAGAATTCCATTTAGCCTAAATGGCACCAAAAAGGTATCCCTTTTTATTTTACCACTACATTCTGTTCTTAGGACGAAACTGAAAAATAACAACTTGTGTAGAAAGTCAACATCAGCACCTCGATGGTGCCAAGTGTGCTTATGTCTGCATAACGAGGAAGTAGGAATGGCAACTTCTGACCATTTCTGGTCTAGCGTTTGATGACAACGTAATACACTGCCCAGGCTTACATAATTAGAAAGAGGAGATTCTCATGATTAAAATGGTGTCCGACTCGAAAAAAATCTAAATGTACACATTGCGAGATATTTGACGATTTATACCAGCATGCCTCGCCATAGGCAAACAATGAGTGGAGCGCAGTGTTCTAAGGGCAAAAGGTAATTTGTGGCTAGTGTTTGATGAGAATGGAATACACTGCCCAGACTTACATAATTAGAAAGAGGAGATTCTCATGATTTAAAATGGTGTCCAATTTAAAACAAAATCTAAATATACACATTGTGAGATATTTGCCGAAATAGATAGACATACCTATATTTCCTTAAAGGGAACAACGGGACGACGTCAGGAGTAATTTTTTGTTGTTTATATTTTATCTACAAACAACGTGGGCAGGTCTCATTGCCAATAATAGCAAAGCAGGCATTGTGACGTAGAACAATAAGCTGGGAATAGAATGTTCGGAAGGCGAGTTAGTGCCACAGTGCTCAATAAAACTAATAGGAGCTGGCAGGGTGAAAAATGCCCTAAAATAAGGGCCCCTTTTATCGTGATTACTTCAAAACTACAGCAAGTAGCTGGGACATATGGTAATATTATGAAACTGGGCTCCACGGTGGATGCAATGAACTAGTTTTTATCCGAAAAAAAACATTGTTAAAAATGTGAGGTGTCCAGCCTACCTGAGGCGCGACTGTCCGCTTTTCGTCTTACAGACAAACCTTGCTTGCTAGCAAGCAATTACATTGCTAGCTTACTTTAGCAAGTAGATTCCACTCACCTCAAGGTATAGTATAGCTAATTAATGTATGCTTATGTATGAAGTTAAAGCTGGGTTTCCCATGTCGCTCGGTGCTTACTGTTCAAGCTGGCTAGCAAGCTAAACAGACAACTCAGAAGCACATCTGTTTAATGTCATGCACCCAAGAAGACTCAACCAATCACACGATACAACACTGGATTGGCCAACGGTCATGGCTAGAAGGGATACAGCTTGTCAAATGAACGTCTTAAGGTTCCTTTTTTCATTTTAGCTCACTCTAACCCTAACCCTTTACCTAACAATAACCTAATTCTCCTAACCTGCAACATTAATTATCCTTACCTGCTGCATAGGTTCTCCTAACCTGCTACGAAAAGTCTAATCTAACAAAAGCAGTATGCTATCTAGTCCACATCCTGGCCATGTGCAAGCATTTGTTAGTTCGTCCATCACTGCAGTGAAAATGACTAATGTAAGGTTTCTAGACACACACCGGCCTCTAAGCCCGACCCCCACCAACCTGAAATCCAATCGAGAAAAAAGAGACTCAAAGGTGCCAAGACTTGAGAGAGAGCAACTTGAGAAATTAAGAGTGAAAAGTAGACAAATCCTATGGCGAGGCATGCTGGTATAAATTTGATGCTTTCACATTTATTTTCTTACACATTTGAACCATGTTTCTTGGCTTGCAGTTGTATATTTTTTCATTGACTTTTTTATGTTCTGCTCACGGGACAAGCTCTTCTATCTCGACTAAGTTTCGTCGTGGGACACATCCTCTGCCCTCTCGACTATGTGTTCGCTTCACCTTGCTCGACAGCGGTATCATGCGCGCAATGGACTTTAATGGCTGATTTGACGCGATACGTCCCCAGAACACATATTCCCCATGGAGGCATCGGTTCGATCCCCATTCCACCACTCACTTTCTCTGCTATTTCTCTCTCATCTGCCCCCCCCATCTACATTTATAAAATATGTGTGTCATTGGTATTTGCAGGCCAGTTTGACTGGAACAGCAAACAGCAGCAGATTGGGAAGAGACAGCTGTTCAGGTACTCCCCTGTCTGTCTCCAGCTCTCTCTTACACCCCAAAGAGTCAACTAGGGAGCAGGAAGATAGACAACAGCATCTGCCACAGACAGACTCCCAGACTCATAAGGACAGACAGAGACAGAGGCACAGACACAGACACAAAATAAAGTAGCACAGAAAGGTAATAGATTTTAAGTGATGATCCAGTGTCAGTAATGCCCTTTATAACGCCAACCTTTCACATGGACAGAGTTAATTAGGAGTGCAGAAGTTGATGACAGCATCCCAAATGGCACCCTATTCCCTATATTGTGAGCCCATAGGGCTCTGGTAAAATGTAGTGCACTAAATAGGGAATAGGCAGACATTTGGGATGCATAAATATCTTATGTGAGGCTACTCTTTGTAGTAAGATGGGTTATTAGAGGATAACGCATGATGGCAGTGTGTGTATGTGACATGACCCCACACACACACACACACACACATTCACATTCCTTCACACTCTTCACATACGTTGCGGCTACTCTCTGTTTATTACCTCTGCATAGTCACTATACCCCTAGCTACATGTACATATTACCTCAACTACCTCGACTAACCCGTACCCCTACACATTGACTCGAAACGGGTACCCCCTGTATATAGCCTCATTATTGTTGTTTTACTGTGTTACTATTTATCCTTCAGTTTATTAAACACATTTTTCAAACACATTGGTTAAGGGCGCATAAGAAAGCATTTCACGGTAAGGTCTACTCTTGTTGTATTCGGCACATGTGACAAATCAAATTTGACTTGGTGTCTATTTCTGACTGTCATCAACACACAGGGTTCTGCCAGCTTTCAGCGCTGTATACTCAGTCACATCAAACACCATTTAATATATACACAACGCACACGCATGTACAGACATTCCTAAGACACACAAACATGCACACACACACGCACGGGATTGTTTCGAGGCACAGATCTGGGGAAGGGTACTAATACATTTCTGCTGCATTGAATGCCCCCAAGAACACAGTGGCCTACATCATTCTTGAATGGAAGAAGTTTGGAACCAACAAGACTCTTCCTAGAGTTGGCCGCCTGGGAAAACTGAGCATGTTTTTCAGCGGCGGGGACTAGGAGACTAGTTCGGATCGAAGGAAAGATGAACAGAGCAAAGTACAGAGAGATTCTTGATGAAAACCTACTCCAGAGCGGTCAGGACCTCAGACTGGGACAAAGGTTCACCTTCCAACAGGACAACGACCATAAGCATACAGCCAAGACAACGTAGGAGTGGCTTTGGGACAAGTCTCTGAATGTCCTTGAGGGGCCCAGCCAGAGCCCAGACTTGAACCTGATCGAACATCTCTGGAGAGACCTGAAATTAGCTGTGCAGTGATGCTCCTCATCCAACCTGACAGAGCTTGAGAGGATCTGCAGAGAACAATGGGAGAAACTCCCCAAATACAGGTTTGCCAAGTTTGTAGCATCATACCGAAGAAGACTCTGTAATCGCTGCCAAAGGTGCTTCAACAAATTACTGAGTAAAGGGTCTGAATACATATGTAAATGTGATATTTCCGTTTTTATTTTTAATACATTTTGCAAACATTTCTAAAAACCTGTTTTTTGCTTTGATATTATGGGGTATTGTGTGTAGACTGATGACGAAAACAAACTATTTAATCAGTTTTAGAATAAGGCTGTAATGTAACAAAATGTGGAAAAAATTAAGGGGTCTGAATACTTTCCGAATGCACTGTAGCTGACTAACTGACGTCCATTCAAGTTAAGGGGTCAAAAACAGTTAGCTGAATGAACTAGAGTGTAAGAAATTCACTACAGAAGTCTTGCATGCACTTAAGGGATGTCAGTAAAGTCTCATCGAATCCAAACTATGTAGTAAACCTCGAAATGGTCCGTTCGTGTTTAAAAAAAATCGAATTACTGTAGATGTTGCTTTAATAGTCTCCATTAAAGAAATACAGTCAGACTATAATGAATATGATACGGAGATATTTACAGTGAGACAGACTTGGATGAACAAACTGTACCGCTAGGAAGCAGAGGCAGAGAAACAAAATACAAGGAGTTCTGAACAGCCACGGTTAAAGAAAGGGGGCTTTTTGAAAGGCTTTACGTTCACTAACTAAACAGTCTCTGTAACCGGAGGACCAGGCATGTCCTTGGTGTTTATTTTCCTAACTTCACACCAGCCATTAATAAACTGACGCGGCTTTCCACCTTTGGCTAGCAACGTTGAGATGCAAATCCAGACAAGATGCCCAAACAATCCACTACCCGCAAAATGACCTCCGTTGCACACGCTACATAAGAGCCAGAGTAGCGACACTCTCACGCAACAAACTGGCTTCCAGGAAAAGTTCTAAGGAAACAAAATAGGAAGCCTAACATTACGCCCTTTGGAATTTGGTCTAAAAACAAAACTCTCCAAGATTCCAGAACTCTCCTCAATTGTTCAGAGAGGAGAGTGAGAAAGAACAAGATCATTATTGCTGAATCTGTACAGCATGCAGATTCAAGAAAATGTAGGCTAAGTATGTTTGCAGTACGTGTCTGTGTTGGGAATACTTTAAAGGACTTACCACGTCGGACTCCTCACTGCCAGAGAGATACATATCTGTCCTAACCGGCTCTGCTGTTTCTCTGCTCTCCTCTGCCCAGCTCGGGAAGAAAAACTCATCAACTGCTGCCCATCTCCTCCCAGTCCCGGCACAGACAGACAAACTCTTACTTACTACTCCTTGTCTCCTTTCAGTAAAACCCACTGAAACTACATAGAGGAGAGGCCTCTTGCTCTTCCTCTTTCAAACTGCAGTGAAGTGAACCACAGAGATTTGGGAGTTTCAGCCCTTGTATGACCCAGTCCTGTCCTGTCTTTCTGGGAGAACACTCCTTCGGTGCTCTGTGACCGTTCTCCAGTCCCCGAAAACAAGCCCCCGCCCCTTGAAACCCTCCACACACACACACACACACACACACACACACACACACACACACACACACACACACACACACACACACACACACACAGCTAGGAAGTAAGAACTCTGGCCAACAAGGCAGGCCTGAAAATTCCAGAATGCAACAAAAGCAGCTGCAATAGCTTTTAATGTGTGTGTGTGTGTGTGGGGGTTCAGGGGCGGGGGCTTACACTTTTAGGAGAGGAAGGGTAAAGACTTAACCTAATGTACGTAGAGGCCCAACACATGTTCCTGAAACCAAACTTCAGGAAATAATTATCTTTACTATGTTGAAAATGTGCCATTTACCAGAGGCTTGATCAATTTAGAGAAGGACACAAAAAGGGGCGAATGTACTTTGAACATGTTTCAATCATCAAGATAATGAAATGTATGATGGTTCTCAAAGAATTTGAGGAAATATTTTTATAATATATAGCCTATCTTGCTTTCTTTCATCATAGTTAAAACATAGTTAAAACATAGTTCTAACAACCACCAACTGAGTACAAAATGTTCCTAACATACATGTAGCCTAAACCAGGCAGAGATCCTATTGTTCTATTTAATAATTGTTCTATTTCAGTTTATATTTAATTATCAAATTAAAGCTTATTTGTTTTATAAACAGATTTGCAGATATTAAAGCAGGTGCAGGAAAAAATAATGTTTTACATTTGATTTAACAAGTCATAAATTCTTATTTTACAATGACCCCAGCCAAACCCTCCTCTATCCCGGACGATGCTGGGCCAATTGTGCGCTGCCCTATAGGACTCCTGGTCACGGCTGGTTGTGATACAGCCTGGGATCGATCCAAGGTCTGTAGTGACGCCTCTAGCACTGAGATGCAGTGACTTAGAATGCTGTGCAACTCGGGAGCCCCTGAAATAAGTGAAATACTTGTTTCTAGCTCCAGCGATGCAGTAAAAGTCTAACATTACAATACTAGTACACAAATACCTATGAAATATTTAGCAAGAATCACAAGAGTGGGTGATATTGTAGTCAGTAAACAATATTGTATTCAGTCAATAGCTGACAATCAAATTAGGTGATTGGCAGTCAGTGTCCCAGCGAGAAAATCTGTCATGCTAATGATTTTCATTGGTGGCCATGAAGCCTTTAGTTAGTTTTCAGTCTATAGTTTGGGCATTCCTTTGGTATTTTTCCTATTTATGTTTTGTCACCATCTGAACAACTATTAAACTGCTTGAACTGGCCCGATCAAGAGGTCAAGAAGGAGCTGGCCCTGGACCTTCGGTAAGGTAGCTGTCTCCTGGGTACATGTACATTCAAAACCTGGTCGCATATGCTTACTTCTCACATGTATGCACAGATCATATCAGGTTACAGACCGTGTAGCTAGACCTAAAAAAAAAAAAATCAATAAAAGTGTGACACCAGATGAGCAAATCCCATGATACACCACTCCTCCTCAGCTTCCTGGCATGGCCCAGATGTTTGAAAGCCATGGAGAGAACCACGTGTTTGGTGGGTAAATCCTACGAGATTATGTGACCCCGTTTGGTGTGCTTTAACCCCTTTACAAGGATTCTAATCCAGAGTGGGTGCTGGGCACGTGGATCAGTGTTAGAGACTGTTGCCTTGTCAGGACAGTGATCCATGACCACCACCTAAGCCCCTTTTTGAGCCAGGAAAAACCCTGAGGTACTCTACAGAACAGACCTTATAACCTGGTTATATATCTGGCATAACACTTCCTGTTATACCCGATGTAAGATATTGGATATTGTCTCCAATCGCTGGTGCACACTAACACAAAGGTCTGCTCACATCGACTAGACACTGTTCCCCAGACTTAGGCCCTGTATCAAAAACATCTATCTTAAAACAGTGCCATACCTCAACATATCGCCCTAGTTATCTCATGGTCAAAGGCCCACAAGCAGAACTAATAGTAATCTGGGGTGAGCGAGGGTGAATCTGCTGCTGGAGAGGAGAGCAGGGCCATGGCTAATTAGGCTCCATCTGCCCTCAGGTGGACCAGGATGTGTGTCCCCCAAAATGGCACACTATTCCCTATGTAGTGCACTACTTTATGGGCTCTGGTAAAAGTAGTACACTCACTATAAAGACAATAGGGTGCCATTTGGGATGTAGTAAAAGGTCTGTTCACACATAGTGTGAAGACAGTAGATTGGAGGTGTGATCTGGGAGGTGAGTCCTCACTCTTAGCCATATTTGATTTATTTTACCTTTATTTAACTAGGCAAGTCAGTTAAGAACAAATTCTTATTTTCAATGACGGCCTAGGAACAGTGGGTTAACTGCCTTGTTCAGGGGCAGAACGACAGATTTTTACCATGTCAGCTCGGAGGATTCGATTTTGCAACCTTCCGGTTACTAGTCCAACGCCCTGACCACTAGGCTACCTAATTCCTGTTGTTGGAGTGAATGACTGCTTTATTCTCATACTCATCTCATGTAACATCTGTAGCATTACAACACTCCGATAATTTACCCCAAATTCCCAGGTGTTCCAGAAGAATCCCAGTTGGAAGATTCTAGGAAGAATTTCCCTACCCTAAACATCTGAGAGTCTGTAACATGTATCTTATTTGGGATTACATTTGCCTTAGTGCCTTTCATGTGATGGAGAAAGAATTCTGATCATTCTGTACATTCTCTTTTGTTATTAGAAAAAAATGTATGTGAGTCATTCTTGGGTTTTTATTAGGAGGATGTGGGTGAGCTCTCTGCGATTGACTAACTAGTGAGCTGTGTGTGTGTGTGTGTTCGTGCGTGCGTGACAGATATCAATAATTTGTGTGGGTGGAGCCAAACTTTGAATAGATCAATTGCCCACTCGCATTACATGCATACAGCGAGGTCTCTCCACAACAGCTCATGAAAGAAAAAAGCAGACACTTTTATCCAGGTGGGTGCATACATTATAGTATGGGTTGCCCCACACCGCTCATGGTGAATATTTACAAAATATGAACTCTCATGAACAAACTGGCATAACGTGATCCTGTAAAGTACATGTAAAATAGATGGAGACTGGTCCCAGTTAGCCTACATCTGCATCAATACCGAGGCTGTGTCCGAAATGGCAGCCTATTCCCTATACAGTTCATTACTTTTGACCAGGGCATTAGGGTATAGGGAATAGGGTACCATTTGGGACAGATCCTGAGAGAGTAGGTGACTGACTGGGAGGTGTGGTAAGTGGAAAACACACATTCCCACTCAGATTACGGCTGCTCTCATTGGGTAAAATAATGATGTGGACGGGTGGCAGTGCCCTGTGGCATTCCTCTACATGGCTGCCATTCCATCCAAAAATAAACTACCCCTGTCCGTGTAATTGTGTTCATTATTATCTAAAAAGCTAAACTGATCCTAGATCAGAACTCCTACTCTGTGACGATTTGTGAATACGGACCCTGAACATACAAAATCAAATCTATCTTGTTTAACCACCCAAACAAGTTCAAAGAGCTCTAATTGACCAATTGCACAATGATGTAATAAATCATAATGAACTATTTGTTTTCTTCCATTGTAAATCTGTACACTCCCAGTAAATGAGAGTGGGCCTTTTTACAACGTCAACAATACCGATAGTGTCATTCTAATGGGCTAGAAGAGGCCTCTATTAGATTATTGGAGAGTTTGCGCTAATCTCTAGCACTTCTTCCTAGGTGGGTTCATCTTGCCAACACTCTTATTATACAAATTAAATGCTCCAAGATTACACTCTGTGCAATAAAGCTAGCAAGGGACGGAGAGAGAGGGGAGGGACACAGTACAGGCAGGTTGGCCACCAGGCAGATAGTAAGAACTGTGCACTATGCACTATGCCTATCTGTATGGAATGCTGTATCTCGCAATATCTTGGCTTGCAATGTCTCGCAACTTCAGTAAAGCAGGGCCTATCATCAATGAATAGGCTAGGATATTCTACACGCAACACACAGATTTTTTTTAACATAAAGGATCCAAGCTTTGTTTAATAACTTCTTTAGGATAGGGGGCAGTATTTTCACGTACGGATGAAAAGCGTGCCTAAAGTAAACTGCCTGTTTCTCAGGCCCAGAAGCTAGGATATGCATAAAATTGGTGGATTTAGATAGAAACACTCTAAAGTTTCTAAAACTGTTAAAATTATGTCTGTGCGTATAACAGAACTGAAATGTCAGGCGAAACCCCGAGGACAAACCATCCCCCCCAAAAAATAATTTCAGCTTACCACTATTTTCAATGGCTTGAACTCTAATTATAAGCCCAAGTCCTCCCAAATTGCAGTTCCTAAGACTTCCACTAGATGTCAATCGACTTTAGAAAGAGTTTCAGGCTGGTTTTTAGAAAAATGACCCGGAAATTGTAGTTTTTCTAGGTGGCTCCCATTTTGGCTTTAGTGATTCCAAGCGTGTGGAGGAAAGCGCGTTCTTTGTTAATCTCAGGGAAAGACAATAATGATTCTCCGTCTTAAATTTGATCGCTTATTTGCGTATTAGGATACCTAAGGAATGATTATAAATGTTGTTTGACTTGTTTGGAAAAGTTTATTAGTAACATTTGGGATTCATTTTGTATGCATTTTGATAGAGGGAAACTGAGTGGATTATTGACTGATGCGCGCCAGATAAACTGAGTTTTTATGGATATAAAAAGGACATTATCGAACAAAAATACCTTTTGTGATGTTTATGGGACATTTTGGAGTGCCAACAGAAGAAGATCTTCAAAGGTAAGGCATGAATTATATCGTTATTTCTGAGTTTTGTGTCGCGCCTGGTGGGTTGAAATATGATTGTCATGTGTTTGTTTGATGGGGTGCTGTCCTCAGATAATCGCATTTTATGCTTTCGCCGTAAAGCCTTTTTGAAATTGTTAACCCGCGCTGCCATCAAACCAAGGCACGCTGCCTGCTAATTATCTATAGGCTATGTTTAAACTTGTCAATTTCAAATTATATTCTTCAGTAACACGTTTTATTTTCTAACAAAAGTTTGAATTGAGGTGTGTTCCGCCTCCTCATTAATTCATATAAGAAGTAGCCCATTTCACTGTTACGGAAAATTTATGTTTGAAACTTTACTGAGCTGGAGAAACCTATATCTTTAACACGAGCCCAAGCACTTCCCCAATGTTTCCCCAGATCAAGTATGAATACATTGCGCATCTCTAGGCAGAACAGGCCTTGCACGATATTTTCCCCCTGGCATTGTTGTTTTCCTAACAAATAATAACTGTGTACCTACTTCCTATCACAGTAAGAGCTTAATTTTCTCTATTTCATGTTGTCATTTCTACTGTAGCATACCGTATGCATGTATGGAGCATAAAGTATTTACCGTTTTATTGACGTTTTCAAGTACTGGTGACAAATCATGCAGGGAGATTCTTGCATAGATAGTAATGGACACATATGATGTGTGTAAGATACTTTTTTAAAGGTTGTACTGATTATGATGAGCAAATTCTAAGCTATTTGCCATCTATGAGTGGCGCCATGTTTGTGGACTTCATACAATGCAATCTGGTTGTCACGTAAGTGTCTGTCAGACCAAGGATGTTATTACAAAAAAAGAGGTGAAGCGATAGTTCACTCGACTGATTTATGGTGCTTTCAAGACAACTGGGAACTCTGAAAAATTATCTTGTGATCAGTGATCTTCAGGTCGGAAAGTCTGAGCTCTAGAAAGAGGCCCGAGTTCCGGATTTGGAAGTCCGAGTTGGATGACCTCTCAAAACTATTTTTCCAAAGTTGTTTTGAACGCGGCATCAGTTTGTTACTATGGTATCGCAGGGTTGCTAGCTCAGACCCTCCCTTCCCAGGGGTTTTATTTAGTTTATACACTTCTCCTGTATTTGCACCCCATTTATTGATAAATCCCCCATCATAGTAATATTTCCCTCCACGATACCTTCACCCATTTCTACCCCCCATGGACTTGAAAACCCCCCACAAATGAAATGAACTTCCTCCCATAAACCCCCCTAAAATGGTTTCCTCCCTGTTTAGCTTTCACGCTATGGTTAGGATAGGTATTTGGGGTGATGATCTGTGAGGTGATAACATTTTATTTGCTTTGTGATTTGTGCTCCAGTTCTGGTATACACTGTAACAAGTGCATCGAAGATTTGTAATATGCTAAAAAGTGGCCAAACTAAGTTCATATTCTTCAGGCAAATGGCGTAGCAATCTTTGACTTTGTTCAATTGCGTCTTACAGTGAATGGCATTCTGGGATTAAAACCTCTTGGTGTTAGGGGGCAGTATTTTCATTTTTGGAGAAAAAAAAACGTTCCCGTTTTAAACAGGATATTTTGTCAGGAAGAGATGCTAGAATATGCATATAATTGACAGCTTTGGATAGAAAACACTCTAACGTTTCCAAAACTGTAAAGATATTGTCTGTGAGTATAACAGAACTGATGTTGCAGGCGAAAGCCTGAGAAAAATCCAATCCAGAAGTGCCCCAGGTTTTGAAAGCGCTGCGTTCCAATGACTCCCTATTCTGCTGTGAATGTACCATCAACGAGCTTCCGCTTTCTACGTATTCCCCAAGGTGTCTACAGCATTGTGACGTAGTTTTACGCATTCCTGTTGAAGAATAGCCGTAGGCGGCCACATTGCGTAAGTGGTCACATGGTGGCTCTGAGAGAGATTCTCGCATAGAATACAGAGGTAGTCATTACTCCAATCGGTCCTAGTGAAAAACGAATTGTCCCGACGGATATATTATCGAATAGATATTAGAAAAACACCTTGAGGATGGATTCTAAACAACGTTTGCCATGTTTCTGTCAATATTATGGAGCTAATTTGGAATATTTTTCTGCGTTGTGGTGACTGCAATTTCCGGGCGATTTCTCAGCCAAACGTGAAGAACAAACTGAGCTATTTCGCCTACAAAAAATAATATTTTGGGAAAAAATGAACTTTGGCTGTCTCCCTGGGAGTCTCGTGAGTGAAAACATCCGAAGTTCATCAAAGGTAAATTAAATTATTTAATTTGATTGCTTTTCTGATTTCCGTGACAAAGTTGCCTGCTGCTAGCAAGGCATAATGCTATGCTAGGCTATGATAAACTTACACAAATGCTTGTCTAGCGTTGGCTGTAAAGCATATTTTGAAAATCTGAGATGACAGGGTGATTAACAAAAGGCTAAGCTGTGTTCCAATATATTTCACTTGTGATTTTCATGAATAGGAATATTTTCTAGGAAGATTTATGTCCGTTGCATTATGCTAATTAGTGTCAGATGATGACAACGGTCCCGTTCACGGGATGGGGTGTCACTACAGGTTAAGGAGTTTTCACTTATCAAACATAAACAAGCATGGCTGCCATCATAACACATTTAGCTGCTGTTAACTGACATCTATCTCTTTTCTAAAATATATTAATTTCTCCTTTGTGCTCACCAGAGATGTGGTACATTGTAAAGAAGTTTAGGTGTCAGGTCGCTAACTTAGGTTTAGTTTTTCTGTCAGCGCAACCTGTAATTTAGACTGGTTTATGGAATGGATTTGACTGTGGATGTGTTCCGTGTGATGCTTGGACGATGAAGTTCATATTTATCTTCTACAATAAAAGGTGAAATTGAGGAATAAAGTTGTGAAGACCTTTATTTCCCATCTGTACAAAACATTAACAACAATGCTTTTTAGATGCGTTTGTTGCATCCTATGTTCTGTTGCTACTGTTCCAATCCCATATATTATCGCATATATTTTATTTTCCGTAAATACTTTCCTAACACTTATTGTTCATAAAACTGCATTGTTGGTTAAGGGCTTGTAAGTAAGCATTTCACTGTAAGGTCTACACCTGTTGTGTTTGGCACATGTGACAAATAAAATTTCATTAGATTTAGATTTAATTAGATTATTAATTTGATCTGAAAAATATACTTGCGATGGTACGCTGAAGGGACCACTTAACAATGATCACAAATAATATTGACAGTTGCCGCAATGACGTCATGAACATATACTGACCAGCTCATGTTATAGACAGAAGCGTGCTACATGGCAGACCAATCCGAACTAGGCATGTCTAGCCCATCCATTATCTCAACCAGGTTCCTAGCTTTTCCCGTGAGTAAACCAACGAAGCTTGTAATTTAACTATTTTATTCGTATTTACAGATGGCATACAAGTTTGTTATTAAGGCACATGAACATTCACATGTTCCAGAAGGCATTTCTGGACAAAAAAAAGACATTTTGATGAAAGAAAAAGTACATTCAAATGGCTCTCCTGTGAAGTAGTGACACGCGACATACACCTAGATTCATGAAATGAGTCACACACAGTATCAGTCAAAATTTTGGACACGCCTACTCATTCAAGAGTTTTCTTTATTTTTACTATTTTCTACATTGTCGAATAAAATGAAGACATCAAAACTATGAAAAAACACATATCACATCATGTGGTAACCAAAAATGTTTTAAACAAATCAAATATATTTTAGATTCTTCAAATCAGCCACCCTTTGCCTTGATGACAGCTTTCCACATTCTTTGCATTCTCTCAACCAGCTTCACCTGGAATGCTTTTCCAACAGTCTTGAAGGAGTTCCCACATATGCTGAGCACTTGTTGGCTGCTTTTCCTTCACTCTGCGGTCTAACTCATCCCAAACCATCTCAATTGTGTTGAGGTTGGGTGATTGTGGAGACCAGGTCATCTGATGCAGCACTCCATCACTTTCCTTCTTGGTCAAATAGCCCTTACACAGCCTGGAGGTGTGTTGGGTCATTGTCCTTTTGAAAAACAAATGATAGTCCCACTAAGCGCAAATCAATATGGGATGGCGTATTGCTGCAGAATGCTCTGGTAGCCATGCTGGTTAAGTGTGCCTTGAATTCTAAATAAATAACGGACAGTGTCACCAGAAAAGCATCCCCTCACCAATACACCTCCTCCTCCATGCTTTATGGTGGGAACCACACATGCGGAGATCATCCGTTCACCTACTGGTTGGAACCAAAAATCTCAAATTTGGTTTCATCAGACCAAAGGACAGATTCCCACAGGTTTAATGGCCATTGCTCATGTTTCTTGGCCCAAGCAAGTCTCTTATTCTTATTGGAGTCCTTCAGTAGTGGTTTCTTTGCAACAATTTGACCATGAAGGCCTGATTCACGCAGTCTCCTCTGAACAGTTGATGTTGAGATGTGTCTGTTACTTAAACTCTGCGAAGCATTTATTTGGGATACAATGTGAGGTGCAGTTAACTCTAGTGAACTTATCCTCTGCAGCAGAGGTAACTCTGGGTCTTCCTTTCCTGTGGCGGTCATCATGAGAGCTAGTTTCATCATAGTGCTTGAAGGTTTTTGCGACTGATCTTGAAGAAACTTTAAAAGTTCTTGAAATGTTCCATATTGACTGACCTTCATGTCTTAAAGTAACGATGGACTGTCATTTCTCTTTGCTTATTTGAGCTGTTCTTGCCATAATATGGACTTACAGGCTGACTACACAGCTCGCATCGCGTGCGCGAGAGTTGCAAAATAAATTTTGAAATCTATGTTATTCAATTATTGCACCCACACTGCTCGCGCGCGCCAACGAGCGTCTGCATTACCAAGGGCTAAAATAGAAATCAGTTCTATTTCTGACGCAGATCGCACTGCAAGTCCTGCCTCTCCCATCTCCTCATTGGTTTATAGAAGCAGGTAGCCACATGCCATCTCCTCATTGGTTATACCCACGTGGGTGACTGAAGACGAACGAGGTCAGTGGCTTTAATGCACCTAATTTATGAAAGTTGCCAATCAAAAGTTGCCAATTGACTAGAAATGATTCGGTTGACCGTTTTATGTGTGGATTAATTGGTGGAATTTGTGCATTTCAGGTAAAATAACAACTCAATGTTTATATCCCAGGACAAATTAGCTAGCAACAGCAAGCTAGCTAAAAAGGACAAATTAGCTAGCAAGTGCAAGCTAGCTAGTTAAATTGCCATAAATGTTTAATGCTTTTCGACCTGTCCCCAAATTAATATATTGGTTCAGATTTTGTTTTGATATTTTAACCTGTGTGTCGTGATCGTGTTTGGTGTGGGGGGACAAAATACATTTATCACACTCAACTTGGTAACAAATATCACATGTAGCATGCCAAAGCTCATCATCTGTCCATTCTTACCAAATAGAGCGGGAAAAAGTTTAAAATGTCAAATTACATTTACATTACACATAACATTTTCCAAATCACTTTTGTGTATTGATGCACTGTGCATTCAGCAAGGGCTGTCAAATCAAATCTATTCCCTTTATTAGGCCTTCCGAAAAAGATCTGTGTTACCTCTCGAACAAACACAATGAAGGGGAGGAGAGGAAGAGAAACACGGAGATCACTCCTCCTGCAAGAACATTTGAACTCAACACGCCTGGCAGACTGTGTAAACCACATGTATTATTCTAGTGAATGTCTCGTCTATACATAAACTGGGTTGGGTCCAATTCCAATTATCCTCAATACAATTCAATGAAATTGGTATTTAAGTTTACATTCGCAATTGACTGAATTTAAATATAGAATAGACCCTAACCAGAAAAGCCATACAAAGCTCAATACCTAGGTCCATTATGAGGTCTCAGAAATCTCCAACAATCAGAAAGCAAAGCTTACCCTGACAACCAGGTGTTTGGTTCTTGAAGGCTTTGGTTCTACTGGAGGCTTGTCCAGCATCCCAAGGGAAATCAGAATCATGAGCACGGATAGGAGAGTTCCCCAATGCTTAAATGACTAGAGACTAGGCTACTTACACTGCCTAAGCACAAGCACAGACTAGCCCAGTCGATAGACTGCTATGCAGATCACTGCACCAGTGTGGCAGTGACTCTGTGCTGAACTGAACACAGAGTCACTTTACGCTTACTGAACACATCAACACATCGGCTGTCCCACATGGACTCGTAGGAAAAACTCTTCAGCCAGTAAATTAGTTGGGACTGCTGTCCCGATATAATCAGGCATGGGCAGGCAAGCAAACAAACAAACACACACACACATACACACACAGATGCTACCATCAGACAGAAAGACAGACACACTCCTATACTCCTTGTAGTTTGAGGGCAGGTTGCCATGGCACTGCCATCATTAATTAGCTGGATGAGTGGGAGGACTGTCTCTCTTATGCTGCTATGACGTGAAACACACACACTCTCACTCAAAAATGTAAGCACACACACACACACACCAGTGGTGAGCGGGTCAGCTGTTTGTTCAACTGCACCTGCCCGCAATTGCTAATAACCCATCTGCAACCGCCCGACTATATGTGATAAAATGAAAATCTGAGGCTACTCCCAACCTTAACGAGCAAATATAGAAAATGCGAGATAGGACAGTCAATAACTGCATAATGATTTTTTTTTGACAGGGGGTGCAGGATTTTTTGTTGTTGCCTGATTTAGATATGTTTCTTCTGCTTATAATTTACAACATTTTGGAAGGCTATTTGTTAGTCAACTTTTCAATCATTGAGGGCATTATACAGTATGTTGTGCTAGAAAACCAAAACCTCGCACCCTTGACATATTTCTTTTTTCACTTTTTGTTAAGTTACAGCCTTGTTCTAAAATGTATTAAATTATTTTATCCCTCATCAATCTACACACAATACCCCAGGTTTTTAATGACAAAGCAAAAACACATTTTTTTAGAAAATGTTGCAGTCTGAGATCCTGAGCGCTCTGGAGCAGGTTTTCACCAAAGATCTCTCTGTACTTTCCTCTGTTCATCTTTGCTTCTATCCTGACTTAGTCTCCCAGTCCCTGCGCTGAAAAACATCCCCACAGCATGATGCTGCCACCACCATGCTTCACTGTAGGGATGGTGCCAGGTTGCCTCCAGACTTTGCATTCAGTCCAATCTTGGTTTCATCAGACCAGAGAATCTTGTTTCTCATGGTCTGAGAATCCTTTAGGTGCCTTTTGCCAAACTCCAAGCGGGCTGTCATGTTCCTTTTACTGGGGACTGGCCTCCGTCTGGCCACTTTACCATAAAGGGCCTATTGGTGGAGTGCTACAGAGATGGTTGTCCTTCTGGAAGTTTCTCCCATCTCCACAGAAGAACTCTGGAGCTCCGTCAGAGTCACCTCCCTGACCAAGGCCCTTCTCCCCAGATTGCTCAGTTTGACAGTGCAGCCAACTCTAGGAAGAGTCTTGGTGGTTCCCAACTACTTCCATTTAGGAATGATGGAGGCCACTGCGTCCTTAGGGACCTTCCATACTGCAGAAATGTTTTGGTACCCTTTCCCAGATCTGTGCCTCAACACAATCCAGTCTCGGAGCTCTACGGACAATTCCTTCAACCTCATGGCTTGGTTTTTGCTATGACATGTACTGTCAACTGTGGGACCTTATATAGACAGGTATGTGCCTTTCCAAATCATGTCTAATAAATTACATTTACCACAGGTGGACTCCAATCAAGTTGTAGAAACATCTCAAGGATGATCAATGGTCTGAATACTTTTGTAAATAAGAAATGCAAACATTTCTAAAAACCTGTTTTCATTATGTGAATCTGAAATTACTAGTAATCTGGAATTACTATCTGAAAAAGGGGAATTACTATCAGAACCCAAATAAATCAAAGATTCTCCCCAGTCTATAAAGAACTGTACATCTCTTTCTAAAATAATTAAGAACTCCTCCTCTCTTAACAGAACAAGCCACCTCATTGGTAGCCCAAATATCTCTCAATGAACTCAAAAGGGCATTTGATAGCATGAATAAACGCAAATCACCTGGATGGGATAGTATTCCTCCTGAGGTCTATTTAACATTTTGGAATCAATTAATAGATTAATTGGGAATCAACAAACAACTCTGTCGTCACTTCCCATCACACTTCTGTGTTGTCTCCGTGATGGTGTGCTGTTTGTTGCTACTTGGCTACCTGCCAAACGTTTAGCTTTTTACTTTTAATAACGTTGAATCAAACTCTGTATTTAATAAGTTTACCAACGTCTTATTATTTTTCGGATATATCTCTTGACACTTTCACGAAAATAGTCATGGCCTCTAAACCCTCCAGCTGTCTACTGGACCCTATTCCAACTAAACTACTGAAAGAGCTACTTCCTTTGCTTGGCCCTCCTATGTGGAACATAATAAAGGGCTCCACATCCTCTGGATGTGCATCAAACTCACTAAAAGTAGCAGTAATAAAATCTCTCCTGAAAAAGCCGAAACTTGACAAGGAAAATCAAAAAAACTAATCAGCCTATTACGAATCTCTTATTCCTCAAATATTTTTTGGGAAAAAGCTGTTTCTCAGCAACTCACTACCTTCCTGAAGACAAATTATGTATACGAAAAACTCTAGTCTGCTTTTAGACCCCATCATAGTCCTGAGGCCGCACTCATGAAGGTGGTAAATTACCTCCCTGTGCTCCTTTACCTTAGTGCCACTTTCGACACCATCGATCACTACATTGGGCGGCAGATAGCCTAGCGGTTAGAGTGTTGGGCCAGTAACCGAAAGGTTGCTAGATCGAATCCCAGAGGTGACTAGGTAAACCTCTGTTGTTCTGCCCCTGAACAAGGAAGTTAAACCACTGTTCCTAAGCCGTCATTGTAAATTAGAAGTTGTTCTTAACTGACTTGCCTAGTTAAATAAAAAATGCATTATTTTGGAGAGATTGGAACGCGGAGAAGTTCTTGCCTGGTTTATATTTTACCTGTCGGAAAGATATCAGTTAGTCTCTGTGGATGGTTTGTCCTCTGACAAATCAATGGTAAGTTTTGGTGTTCCTCAAATGTTCTGTTGTAGGACCACTATTGTTTTCACTATATTTGCTACCTCTTGGTGATGCCATTCGGAAACACAATTTCAACTTTCACTGCTATGCAGACGACACACAGCTTACCATTTCAATGAAACATGGTGAAGCCCCAAAATTGCTACCCTGGAAGCCTGTGTTTCAGAAATAAGAAAGTGGCCATTGGCAAATATTTTACTTTTAAACTCGGAGAAACCAGAGATGCTAGTTCTAGGTCCCAAGAAACAAAGAGATCTGCTGTCTGATCTGACAATGAACCCCTATGGTTGTACAGTCGTCTCAAATAAAACTGTGAACTCCTCAGGCTTACTCTGGATCATGATCCCTTTTTATTAAAACATTTTGACAATTTTGGTCCAAAAATTACGCAGAAAATCAAATCCATGCTTTTGTCATGTCAATATTAGACTACTGCAATGCTTCTACTCTTCAACTACCTGGATAAGGCACTGAATAAACTTCAACTAGTGCTAAATACGGCTGCTATAATCTTGATTAGAACCCCAAAATTGGATCATTTAACTCCAGCGCTAGTTTCCTGTTAAGGCTAGGGCTGATTTCAAGGTTTTACTGTTAACCTACAAATCTCTCCTATTTTGTGCTGCCATACATACCTACACGTACACTACGGCCACACGGCCCTCCTTATTGTTCCTACAATTTCTAAGCAAACAGCTGGAAGCAGAGCCTTCTCCTATAGAACTACATTTTTATGGAATGGTCTGTCGATCCATGTGAGAGACAAAGACTCGTTCATAACCTTTAAATCTTTAGTGAATACTTATCTGCCAAGGCAGCAGCTACTCTTCCTGGGGTCTGTCAAAATTAAGGCAGTTTTACAATTTTACCACTGATTTCAATGCCTGGCACTTTTATAATAGGGTGAAATCGTCCCCGATTGCAGTTCCTAGGGCTTCCACTAGATGTCAACAGTCTTCAGAAAGAGTTTCAGGCTGGTTTTTGGAAAAATTAGGGAGAGGTTGTAGTTTTTCTAAGTGGCTCCCTATTTGGCTGTAGTGTTTTCAAGCGCATGGCTGAGAGCGCGTTCCTTTTGTTTATCTCCGGTAAAGACAATAACGATTCTCCGTCTTAAATTGTATTATTTATTTGCGTTTTAGGGTACCTAAGGATGATTATAAATGTTGATTGACTTGTTTGGATAAGTTTATTGGTAACTTTTGGGATTCATTTTGTATGCATTTTGACGGAGGGAAACTGATTGGATTATTGACTGAAGCGCCCCAGCTTAAACTGAGTTTTTATGGATATAAAGAAGGAATTTATTGAACAAAAGGACAATTTGTAATGTAACTGAGACCTTTAGGAGTGCCAACAGAAGATCTTCAAAGGTAAGGCATATATAATATCGCTATTTCTGACATTCGTGTCGCAACTCCCTGGTTGAAAATGATTTGTTATGCATTTGTGTGCTGGACACTGTCCACAGATAATCGCATGGTTTGCTTTTGCCGTAAAGCCTTTTTGTAATCTGACACCTTGGCTGGATTAACAAGAAGCTAAGCTTTATTTTGATGTATTGCACTTGTGATTTTATGAAAGTTTAATATTTATAATAATTTAATTTGAATTTGGCGCTCTGCCATTTCACCGGATGTTGGCCAGGTGGGACGCTACCGTCCCACCTATCCCAAATAAGATTTAACAGGGATATAAACAAATTGGTGTACAAAATCTGAGAGAAATACACTTTTTGTGCGTATGGAACATCTCTGGTATTTTTTATTTCAGCTCATGATACATGGGACCAACACTTTACATGTTGCGTTTATATTTTGGTTCAGTATATATACCTATTTTAATATTTTTTACTTTCTTTGCTTTCAGTCTCACGGGGAAGGGGTGGTATTGGGAGTGGTATTTTCTCTGGTAGCTGGAAGGGGGTGGGGTGTCTGAGGGGCAACTGCCGAGCAACCCTAGTTGGGGATGGGAAGTATCAAGCAAAAATAAATGACACAGAAGATGATACATGGCAGTGTGAAACTCTAGACTCTGTAGAAGAGTAACACCCCACATAATACACAACACCCACGAGCGCAATTGCTCCATGTCTATCTGATCCCCTTCTCACTTTGTAATGATTGCTTCTCGGTAAGGAGATTAAAAGCTGCTTGCACCAATCCAGGATTTACAGAGAAAGAAACCATTGCCATCCTTCTTTTTGAAGGACAAATGTGTTTGTCGGTGTTTTGGTTGGCAAAGACACTTTTGATACATTTTGCATAAAAAAAGCATAATAGAGGATTATATAAAATATAATATCAAGTCCAATGGTGATGTTATGGAAATACCCATGAAAAGGCTTTGGTTTAGCTAAAAGGCAATACCCAGTTCTTCGAGCTAAGTAGAAATGGAAAGATGAGCCTACAGCTCATCTTTCAGCCAAAGAGAGGTCTCATTCATACCTGGGTCGTATTCATTAGGCACCAAACGGACAAAAAACGCACTGACACAAGGAGGGACTACATGGATTTGTCCAATAAGAAATGCTAATTTCCCTTTTCTGTTGCAAAAATGTTTTCCATTGCAGTGAGTTTACACACATTCTACCACCACACACACACACACACACACACACGCATACATCCAGGCCAAACTAAACAAAAGCTAGGTACTGGAACACAGACATATGAAACAAAGAAGTGTGTACGAAAGTAAAGTAATGTAGTAGTGTGTAGTAATGTACACCTAACAAAAGAGAAAATAATTACTTATCTCGGTTAGAAATGAATAATCCCACCAACATAGATAGATGCATACAATTCCAAATAGCTGTTGTTATTTTACCTTAGGCTTCTTTGACATGCTCGTTGTCCCAGACTGCCAGAGACACCTGTGTCCCCTCTCTGTTCCAGCGCGGCTGCAATGAATTATGCAAATCCCCTGGATTTGTTCAGAGTACCATGACACATGGGTAAAAGCAGCTGACGCCTTACATAAAAAATACCCAACCTATTTACCCTCAGTCAAATCGGAATTAAACGCTCAAAATGTAACGTTCTGCTGACAAGTGGTTCTCCATTATAACAATCGACCAATCCCAAAACTATGGATGCTCTGCTGTCTGGGCAGTTAGCTTCCATAGTACCAGAGGGGATGAGACGGGGATGGGGTCAGCCACGGTAAGGTCCCTTCTCAGGAGCGTCTCCAACTGGAAATGACATGCCTCATGTTGACGGAGCCCATCTGAGGATCTCTGGGGCAGATGCACACACACACACCGCAGGGCAGGCGCCTCTGTTCAGTGTGCGTGCACACACCCATACACACAAACACACACACACAGAGCTGGGCAGACAGGACAGAGAGAAAGAGAGTGTGTGGAGGGAGAGAGGATCAGCAGTGTAATGGTTTGCTCCAGAGTGTTTTTCTTCAGCTCGCTGGGCATTAGGCTTTAATTTGATATTGTGACATCTGTCGCCTGTGCTGGACGGATACACTATGACCTCAGGCTGACCGCTGGCCTGCACTGAGCTGACTTACTTCACACACACACTTAATATGTTGTGAATTTATTGTAATTTTTTGAAAAATTTCTACCTGCCTTAATTTTGCTGGACACCAGGAAGAGTAGCTGCTGCCTTGTTTGTTAATTTCTCTACCAAAAGCCACCTCCAATGACGTTTTAGAGAATTTGTACGTCCAACCGGCCTCACAACCGCAGACCAAGTGTATAGCGTAGTGTGGGCAAGCGATTTACTGATGTCAGCCTTGTGAACAGACTGCTCCATGGTGGCGGTGGGGTTACGGTATGGACCTAATACACTTATTTTAATTGACTGATAAAACATTTAAATAAACACGAGACATAAGCAATAAGAGATGAAGCTACAGTGCCTTGCGACAGTATTCACCCCTCTTGGCATTTTTCCTATTTTGTTTTCTTACAACCTGGAATTTAAATAGATTTGGGGGGAGGGTTGTATCATTTGATTGACACATCACGCCTACCACTTTGAAGATGCAAAATATTTTTTTATTGTGAAACAAACAAGAAATGAAAAAAAAACAGAAAACTTGAGTGCGCATAACTATTCACCCCCAAAGTCAATATTTTATAGAGCCACCTTTTGCAGCAATTACTGATACACGTCTCTGAGGTATGTCTCTATAAGCTTGGCACATTTAGCCACTGGGATTTTTACCCATTTTTCAAGGCAAAACTGCTCCAGCTCCTTCAAGTAGGATGGGTTCCGCTGGTGTACAGAAATCTTTAAGTCATACCACATATTCTCAATTGGATTAATGTATGGTCTTTGACTAGGCCATTCCAAGACATTAATATGTTTTCCCTTAAACCACTCGAGTGTTGCTTTAGCAGTATGCTTTGGGTCATTGTCCTGCTGGAAGGTGAACCTCCATCCCAGTCTCAAATCTCTGGACGACTGAAACAGGTTTCCCTCAAGAATTTCCCTGTATTTAGCACCATCCATCATTCCTTCAATTCTGACCAGTTTCCCAGGCCCTGCTGATGAACAACATCCCCACAGCATGATGCTGCCACCACCATGCTTCACTGTGATGATTGTGTTCTCTGGGTGATGAGAGGTGTTGGGTTTGCACCAGACATAGCATTTTCCTTGATGGCCAAAAAGCTCAATTTTAGTCTCATCTGACCAGAGTACCTTCTTCCATATGTTTGGGGAGTCTCCCACATGCCTTTTGGAAAACACCAAACATGTTTGCTTATTTTTGTCTTTAAGCAATTACAATTTTCTGTCCACTCTTCCGTAAAGCCCAGCTCTGTGGAGTGTACGGTTTAAAGTGGTCCTATGGACAGATACTCCAATCTCCACTGTGGAGCTTTGCAGCTCCTTCAAGGCTATCTTTGGTCTCTCTGATCTTTGTTGCCTCTCTGATTAATGCCCTCCTTGCCTGGTCCGCGAGTTTTGGTGGGCAGCCCTCTCTTGGCAGGTTTGTTGTGGTGCCATATTCTTTCCATTTTATAATAATGGATTTGATGGTGCTCTGTTGGATGTTCAATAATTTATTTTTAACCCAACCCTGAACTGTACTTCTCCACAAACTTGTCCCTGACCTGTTTGGAGAGCTCCTTGGTCTTCATGGTGCCGCTTGTTTGGTTGTGTATACTGCTGCTCGTTGAACATCTCAATCCAAAATCATGGGCATTAATATGGAGTTGTCCCCCCTTTGCTGCTATAACAGCCTCCACTCTTCTAGGAAGGCTTTCCACTACATGTTGGAACATTGCTGCGGGGACTTGCTTCTATTCAGCAACATAAGCATTAGTGAGGTCGGGCACTGATGTTTGGCGATTAGGCCGGGCTCGCTGTCGGCGTTCCAATTCATCCCAAAGGTGCTCGATGGGGTTGAGGTCAGGGCTCTGTCCAGGCCAGTCAGTGCAAAAAATATCTAAAAAAACAGTTCTCTCTTTGTTATTATGGGATATTGTGTTTAGATTGATGAGGAAAAAACTGTATGCAACAAAATGTAGAAAAGGTCAAGGGGTCTGAATACTTTCCGACTGCACTGTACACACTTTAATACCCACCAAAAGCAAGTCTTAATAACAGTAACGCAGTTGCTAATGGTATGGATTTTGAGAGAGGAAGTGCAACCTATCCAGCCGTGACACACAATGCCCATGGAACGAGAGATATGCCTTTTGTGCTGGTGAATCTCGTATTTAGAAACATAAAAAACTATTGGTTTCCTTCAATTTTGTTTAATTTGAATAAAAACCAAGCATAGCCGACCCTCCCCTTAATCAATTATGGTTTAGCAGCTTCGCATAGTGGCATCTTTTTATCCTGGCCATGCATTAGCAAAATTAACCCATGGATAAAGGGGTTTTAATGGTCTACTGAGAGTGCCTTGAAATATTTGAGGTTTTTCCACTAATGCTTTTTTATGATTCATAATTCACATACCTGCTTTATATTTGGGAGAAGTCTCTTTATATTGGATCTGTGATAATGTTGAGTTTAGGAGGTAGGTGAAGGAGTCAGGCACAGGAGAGCAGAGATGTCTGAGAAGCGTACTTTAATTGGCAAGTCCACCAACACAAGTATGGCACAATCAAAAAAGTACAACGCCCTCGACAACTGAGAACCCGTACAAACGCACGGAGGAACAAACAAAGTTCAGACAATAACACTCTTATGAATCCGTGAAAACAAAGAATGGCATAACCTCACCGAGCACATCACAATGAAAGAATAATCCCGCACAAACCTAGGCAGGCAACAGGGTAAATATATACACACAGAAATTAAAGCAAATAAAATCAGGTGTGAAAAAGAACCAAAGACAAAAAAACAGAAAAGACAAAAGGGATCCGTGATGGCTAGTAGACCGGCGACGCCGACCGCCGCCCGAACAGGGAGAGGAACTACCTTCGGTAGAAGTGGTGAAAAATCTTTGTCCAGCTCCTGTAAAAAAATCTGAGTTTACATTGGCGCGTTATGTTCAGTAGTTCCAAAACATCCGGTGATTTTGCAGAGAGCCACATCAATTTACAGAAATACTTTACGGAAAAAGCAAACCATGCAATAATCTGAGTACAGTGCTCAGACAACAAATCAAGCCAAACAGATATCCACCATGTTGGAGTCAACAGAAGTCAGAAATAGCATTATAAATATTCACTTACCTTTGATGATCTTCATCAGAATGCACTACCAGGAATCCCAGCTCCACAATAAATGTTTGTTTTGTTCGATAACGTCCATCATTTATGTCCAAATACCTCCTTTTGTTCTCGCGTTTAGCCCAGTCTTCCAACTTCATGGCGTGCGATCACTAGGAGCAGACGAAAAGTCAAAAAGTTCCGTTGCAGTCTGTAGAAACATGTCAAAAGATGTATAGAATCAATCTTTAGGATGTTTTTAACATAAATATTCAATAATGTTCCAACCGGAAAATTATTTTGTCTTCAGAATTGCAATGGAACGCAACATTGCGTCAGTGGTCAGCTGAAGTCTCTCATAGTGTTTGGTGCGTAAAGGACAAATGCGGTCATTGTTTCTCTCTCTCCTACTAAGAAACCAGCAGTCCCGGTTGACATATTATCGAATAGATATTTGAAAAACACCTTGAGTATTGATTATAAACAACATTTGCCATGTTTCTGTCGATATTATGAAGCACATTTTTTATATTATTCACCGTTTTAATGACTGCAATTTCCAGGCGATTTCTCAGCCAAACGTGAAGAACAAACGGAGCTATTTCGCCTACAAAAATAATATTTTTGGAAAAAAGGAACATTTGCTATCTAACTGGGAGTCTCGTGAGTGAAAACATCCGAAGCTCAACAAAGGTAAACGATTTAATTTGATTGCTTTTCTGATTTCCGTGACCAAGTTACCTGCTGCTAGCTGGACAAAATGCTATGCTAGGCTATCGATAAACTTACACAAACGCTTGTCTAGCTTTGGCTGTTAAGCATATTTTGAAAATCTGAGATGACAGAGTGATTAACAAAAGGCTAAGCTGTCATTTGTGATTTTCATGAATAGGAATATTTTCTAGGAATATTTATGTCTGTTGCGTTATGCTAATTAGTGTCAGATGATGACAACGGTCCCGTTCACGGGATGGGGTGTCACTAGAGGTTAAGTTAACACGCCATAAAGGAAGCAAAACATTGTTAAGAAAGTTGCTTTTAGTTGTCTGGTTTGCTATACTAAATTCATTTTTAAACGGGTGAGTTTATTGGTGTTAAAATGCACTAGTTATGTTATTTTGGACCACCAGGCTGCTGATGTCACACAGCCTGTAGTTTTTGTGTTTCATAACGACAATTACAAGTTTGATGTTGGACGACAATAGAATGTTCATGATGTCACTGCGACCACTGTCGATAGACGTAGGATAAACCAGCCTTCAGTCTTTGGTTGTTCAGTACGTGGCCTCACATGTGAATCCTTAAAGAGATGGGTGGGGCTAAGGCTTAAGAGGGTGTGAACGATGCTGAATGGATGTAGATAAAGAAGAGCTCTCCAGTAGGTACCAAAACATTCAAGGGCCATTTTCTCAAAAGTGAGGTTACAAGTTCATCAACTTTCAAAGCAGGAATACTTTCCCATTGTTCCTCAACTGCAGTGTGTGATATACAAGTTTCTAGCTCTGAGTCTCTACTTGTATCGAATCCTATGTCAGACCGAATCAACTTGGTCAGTCACAAATGCTATTGCACTGTTCCATATCCTTCCGGTGCAGCATGAGGGTAGAATGTAGAAAGCAGCATGTATGCACCATATGGGTGGGCAGAAGAAAAGTGGAGCAGTGTTTTCCCTCTGGAGGAAAAAAGACAAAATACATCCATGTTTATGCACACATGCACACATGCTTTTAAGTGAACTCACAGCATTACGTACCACAAAACAAGAGTGCATTTCTTAAAGCATATGCTATAAACCTAATATAGCCTCAGGTTCACCACATCCAATCGCTCAACATCATTTTATCCAAAGGTTACAATTAATTATAATAAATTACATCATTAAATGGCTTAGTAGCCTAGTGGTTAGAGCATTGTGCCAGTAACTGGAAGATTGCTGGATCGAATCCCCGAGCTGACGAGGTAAAAATCTGTATGCTCCTGAGCAAGGCACTGTTCCCCGGGTGCCGTTGATGTTGATTAAGGCAGCCCCCCCACCTCTCTGATTCAGAGGGGTTGGGTTAAATACAGAAGATACATTCAGTTGGACAACTGAATAGGTTTTCCCCTAATGAGTGAGGTTTAGGTTTTTGAGTTTAGAGGTAGTGGTATCATAGCCATCTCTGCCTCATCATTGGGCTACTGCAGAGAGAGAGAGAGAAACTTATCCAACCAAAAACACAGAGAACCAGAAAACCTTAGCTTATGCCTTCACTCTGGTGAAACACTAAAACAATACAGAAATACACTAAGAAAAAATAAAGAACAGCATGACAATAAAACAGCTCATTGTGATTGAAGAATCCACAGATTCAAATCCTTTCTGGGAAATTGGAACACACTAAACAAACAACAACAACACGAAGAGCTATCTATCTAAAATTGAGATATATGATAAATCATCACTTCTCCAACCTTTTCAGCCATTTAAAAACATATACATGATAATTGGGATTGACCACCTTGATTCAGTCTTAGGTAGCGAAATTTGAAATTGTGTTTTTTACATTGGATAAAAGCAGAGAGACAGAGCTACATAATGGTATATCATACACTGCATTTGAGGAACAATGGGAAAGTAATTCTGCTATGAAAGTTGATAAACTTCTTCTAACCTCAATTTTGAGAAAATTGCCCTGTTTGTTTTGGTACCTACTAGAGAGCTCTTCTTTGTCTACACCCATTTAGCATCATTCACACACTCTTAAACATTAGCTCAACCAATCTCTTAAAGGGTTGATCCAAGCATTCTGTCCTAACAACAGCAGTCAAGCACCCAAGCTAACTGGCTAACAGTTGGTGCAGTGACATTCTATTAAAACAGACACTTGCATAGTGCAGTATTTTGTTACGACATGTAGTTAGCTAGCAAGCTAGCTAAACAATGAACCGTAATCCCAATTCATGATGTTACTACCCTGCACGAATCTGCAGGTAGCTAACCGACCAGGTTCAATGTTAGCTAGCGAACATTAGGCTATAACAAGCAAAGCAAATGGCTCTGAGATATGAATAATAAGATCATACACGTAAAGTTAGCTAGCTAGCTAACAGTCAACTTAATAAGATCATACATGTAAAGTTAGCTAGCTAGCTAACAGTAACTTGAAATGAAAATACTTTATGTCAAAATTAGAAACGTGTAATATCTGAAAATGAAGCTAGCTAGCCTATCTTACCCGTGGTCTGAAATTGGAGTAGATAGCCAGACAGTTGCATAGTGGAGTCTTTTTGTGAGACAAGGATGCAGCTTTAACCCCACACTCGTCAATATATATATCAATGAATTTTCGAGGGCACTAGAACAGTCTGCAGAACCCGGCCTCACCATACTGGACTCACTGAAATCAAATGTATACTGTTTGCCGATTATCTGGTGCTTCTGTCCCCAACCAAGGAGAGCCTACAGTAGCACCTAGATCTTCTGCCCAGATTCTGTCAGACTTGGGCCCTGACAGTGAATCTCAGTTAGAATAAAATAATGATGTTCCAAAAAAGGTCTAGTAGCCAAGACAACAAATACATTGCTCTAGAGCACACAAATAATTTTACCTACCTCCGCCTAAACATCAACACCACAGGTAACTTCCACAAAGCTGTGAGTGATCTAAGAGACAAGGCAAGAAGGGCCTTCTATACCATCAAAATGAACATAAAACTCAACATCTCAATTAGGATTTGGCTATAAATACTTCAATCAGTTATTGAACCCATTGCCCTCTATGGTTGTGAGGTCTGGGGTCCACTCACCAACCAATAATTCACAAAATGGGACAAACACCTAATTGAGACTCTGCATGCAGAATTCTGCAAAAATATACAAAATAACAAACAATTCATGCAGAGAATAATTAGGACTATACCCGCTAGTTATCAAAATCCAGAAAAGAGCTATTAAATTCTACAACCATTCAAAAGGAAGCAATGCCCACACATTCCACCACAAAGCCTTCACCTACAGAAAGATGAACCTAGAGAAGAGTCCCATCAGCCAGCTGGATCTGTTCACAAACACAAACAGACCCCACAGAGCCCCAGGACAGAAACACATTTAGACCCAACCAAATGAGAAAGCCAAAAGATAAATATTTGACCTAACAGAAAGAATCAACCTCAACAACAGAGCAAATTGAATTGCTATCTGGCCCTAAACAGAGAGTACACAGTGGCAGAATACCTGATGACCATGACTGACCACAAATTAAGAAAATCCTTGACTATGTACAGACTTAATGAGCATAGCCTTGCTATTGAGAGAGGCCAAATGTATGACCACATTAGAGACACATATTTCCACAGATCACACAGACCTACAACGAATGTGAAAACAAATCAAACATTGATAAACTCCCATACTTCTTACGCAAAACACCGCAGTGTGCAATCACAGCAGCAAGATTTGTGGCCTGTTGCCATGGGAAAAGGGCCACCGGTGGAGCACAAACAACATTGAAAATACAACCTACATCTATCTGCTTATTTCTATTCCCTTTACATACTTCAACTACTTGCACATTGTTACAACACTGTACATAGCCAATAATATAACATTTGAAATGTCCTATTCTTTTAAAAAATAATTGTGAATGTAAATGTTTACTAATGTTTCCCTTGTTTATCTTCCTTTTGTTTATCGTCTATTCCATTTACTTTGGCAATGTAAACACATGTTTCCCATGCCAATAAAGCCCTTTGAATTGAATTGAGAAAGAGAGAGCAAGAGTGAGAGAGAGAGAGAGAGAGAGAGAGAGAGGGGAGAAAGTGAGCGAGAAAGAAAGAAATTCTGAGGAAGCAGAGGCCTGTGGGTAAATGGGCACCAGACTAAGCCACTCTCCCCTCCCCAACTCGTTGATTTCATCTGAGTAAAACCTCTCTCTAATCTCCCCTGATCCATCTGCACTGGCCCAGAGTCAGAAATGACACTCCCACACACACCAACATAATACAGAGACACATTTTTGTAAATGCAAATTCAGATAACAATTGTACCCACACAAATACTGTGCAAGACAATCCCTAAGGTAAATCAATTTTCAATCGATTCACCGATACTCACCTGTCCTCGGGTTCAAATGTTTAAGATTTGTAAGATGGGAGAGTGCATCTGTCCGTGAGACCCCAAGCCGATCCAAATGTAGCATGCATCATCAGAAAATCGATTCAAACTTTACGAATCGACGGTTCACAAATTGTTTTTGCTCATATTACTTTCTTTCCACCTTCCGAAAATACCTCTCATCTTTTGTGACAACTGATGCGTTCTCTTATTTAGTGTTAAACTAAACATGTAACCGTTGACAGTCATTGGTCAACAAGTCATTTTGCAGAACAACCCAGGCAATATCAGTAGCCTAATCAAACTGTGCGCTGTCACCTTCAGTGTTCAAATGTTTGCAAAATGGCTTGCGCAATATTAGGCTTTATTAGTTGAGTGACAACCAATGTAATTTGCTAGGTACTTTACTGGAATGAAGATGCCTAAGCAACCGTCTGCGACATGACTCTCCTTTGGCTATATGTTGATCTAAGATTTGATTTTGATTGTTCAGTTTCACCATCAGAAATAGTTTCGGTCATTTTGCTCTAAACAGTGTATATGGTCATTTTTAGATATACAGCCTAAAGATGATCATTTCATAACGAGGGCAGCAATCAATCAACAATCACTTTTTCTACCCGCACTGCAAGGTGGAAGCAGCAGGGAAATTTCACTCAGTAGAATCCAAAGTTGTGCTGTATCATCTAAAGATACATTTCTTAAAGATAAATATTGATACATTAATAGCTCAAACTAATTAGTGAGTGATGATGATTTCAGATCAAAAGTGGGGGGACAAAGAGCAAACATTACCCCCCCTTATGTGATAGTGGTGTGGTAGATGCCAAGTTTGCCTTATAGCTCAGTTTAGGAGCCTAGATACAGCATTGACATACGCACGCATGCGCAGACACACACACACACACACACACACACAGAGCTAGGAAGTAAGTCAGCTCAGACAGAACCAGCTCAGAGGCCTGGCTCGAGAACTCCATTTAGAATGGAAAATGAACGCGTGAATGCAGCAAATGTTTGTGCATCGTATCTTATCATATAGCATCAAACTAAATCACATGAATTTGTCTATATTAAATTTCATGCATGGGCTGAGTTCTTTGAAAATAAATACCAACCACTCACGACCCCTCCACAGTTTGGGAACAATTGATGTATACAAGGTTGCAACATTTCTCAGAATTCCCATGAATCACATGACTTGATCATCATGAGGCTCATGGCAAACTTTCCACCTCCCTACCGAGTAAACTCATTAACTAATGGAGCCAATGCTTTTCCCACAAAACACACAAGCATCTACAATGTCATTGACTTTCAAGTTGACGTTATACTCTTTCACAAGCATCGCCGTCATGAAAAGACAAAGTAGTGGACTGATAAAGTGGGTATGTGGTAGTTATATAATTCCAAAATCTCTAAGCCTCCCCTAAAATAGCCATTGGATGGGCTCAGGAACAAACCAAAACCACAGCTATCTATCCCAGGCTTTAGTACTGCCACTATCAGCTGCCTCCAGGGAACCAGTGGGAATCTCAACATTCTCCTTCAGATCAAGTCAAGTCCAAAGATTATAGAAATGCTTGACAAATCCCAAACACAAATGTTATTGTTGCTTGTTACTTGTCATAACCATAATCTGGGCTCGAAGACTTCAATAATAACTATGTCAACTGTGGAATGCTTTTTTCATTAGTACTACATGCTTAGATAACAGCTGGCGATAGATGTACTGGACTACATACAAATACTGTGATTTCAGCAATAGTGCTTTCGAATAGGTTAGGTAGGAAAATAAATGCATACAACTTGCAGTTCCTTATAACTGAACGATCTGCTTTATGATTTTTTTTTACAACACCTTTAAACACAACTGACTTCTGCTTAGACGTAGAGGTTCCGTAACAAACTCGCAAGCACCGCTTTTAGAATGAACACTAAATGAACAATTCTTTGTCTTGCAAGCTAGATTTAAATACTTTTAAAATATACATTTGTACCTGGAATGTGATTTCCTGATAGAGCAAATGTAGAACAAGTGATTGTACATGTGTTGTGTTTTAAGAGTGCCTAGACAAAGCACAGAGATGAGTAATGGGTAAGGTGCCTCCCCCCTCCGCAACTCCCTACATCCCAGAGCACCTCCTGCACATAACCCACTTACCCAGGATACATTTTTATTCTTGGGTGGTTTGAGCATGGCAACAGGAGCAGCCTGGCAGCATGGATGGAGAGGGGAACCCTTTCCTCAGCAACTCTTAGCCCCACAGTCGGTGCCTGTTCGGTGGGCAGGTGAGAGCGGGGCGGGGGTAAGGGCCAAGGGGCCACGGTGGAACTCAGCCATGGATTTTCTGCAAACTGTCAAATCCAAATCCTTGTCCGTTCTAGACGACTCCAACATCCGTTAGGAGTGGCGGACACATCCAATCTCAGTACCGCAAACACACCCACAGGAAAAAATAAAGAAGTGCAGGTAGAAAACAAGGCGTCAACACCTTCCTGACTCTCCAAGTGGTGCGATTGTTGCCATTATCAAGACCTGAGAAAATGTAGATAATTCCTTCAAAAAGTTATACTTTTTCTTCTTCTTTTTCTTCTTCTTACTCCTTCTGGTAGTTCTGAGTAACCTCCTGGACTGATTATGTATTTACACTGGCTATGAATATGCAATGCAGGTTTAAAACCCGCCCTCCTGCTGTGCCGGAGTAAACGTCCAATCGCTGATCAGGTCTTTGCTGGTGGCTCCGCGGGTAGGCTTATGGAAGTATTATGAGGAAAACACTGATTCTGCTGGTAACGGAGACGGTTTTATGGAGTTCTCCTCAGACAGGCAGATCAGAAGATCAGCAACACTCCCAGATAGGGTTGCAAAATTCCTTTCCCAAAATTCCCAGGTTTTCCAAACTCCGGAATAAACCAGGAAATCTGGGATCCTAAAACCAGAATTTCTGGAAAACTTGGGGGAAATTTGGGGGAATTTATTGGATTTTTGCAACCTTACTCCCAGAGTTCTGAGAGGGTGAGAGAGTCAAGAGAGCATCTGCTGGGGATGAGACACCTGATCTGCTGACTCACTATGGAAATCTATTGACAATGCTCTGTCTCTACATCTTTCTTCTTCTTCTTCTTCTTCTTCTTCTTCTCTCTTTCTGAAGTAATCGCTCATTCTCTTTCAAGTAGATCCTCATCCTACCTTGTGTTGCTGAAGCTCCTCAATCACATCTCTTCTCTCTCTCATTTTCTCTCTCCTCCTTTCTCAATCTTTCTCTTCCTCCCTCCTCCCCCATCTCTCTAGGGTATTGGATGTGCTCTCGCCAGGCTGGCACCTGTTGTTACGGCACCCCAACATAGAGACAGGTACACAGACAAGATAATGGGGAGAGGGTAAACCACCGGGAATTAAATGTTTATTAAATGTTATTTTGTCTTCCCTCTTCTCTTTTCATTCCAAACACTTCAGTCTTTCCCTTTTCTTATCTTCTATCCACACAATTACACTCACTCCCTCCCGCTATCTGACCACAATCTGGTATCTCAATTTTCTATTGACTCTTTACTCCCCCCCCCCGCTCTATCCCACTTTCAGTCCTTCTCTTACTCAATAAACCTCTCTTCTCTTTCACGCTCACAATTTCTCTCACTCAACCTCCCGCCTCTCTCTTTCCCCTTTCCCTTTGCAGTCTGTCTATTTGTTTATACAACATGTCAATCTAGATTAACTGAGGAGATTGTCGCAGAGTTTTGCAGCTATCACTGCTGATTTGCGTTAGGTCATTTAGATTGGATAGTGTAGGGTCTTAAGTTACCCACTATAGTGACACGCGTGGAGGTGCACACTCTCACACGCACACACCATCCATAATGCCTTCTAAAGAACCTAGACCTACTGTACATAATCATGAGCAAACACTTAAAACCCCATCCCATAAACGTATGAGTTCAGGTTTAATGGTAGCCTTTATGTAACGTTTTATGTTGCCCTAATACATTTCTAACGTCTGTCACTAATTAATTGTGCTCAAGTATCCATATGGGTTAATGACCCTCTCCCAGTGCATGGAGGAGAGGAGAGGGAGTCCTCCACATCCCCACCTTTAATTGGATGCTAAGAAACATCTGTTCCCTTTTTATGTGATGCTTGACTTAGTGTGGATGCTCAATCGGTCTGAGGTGTCCATTATAAAATGAGCATGAGCCGTGCCCAAGAACTGCTAGGCTGCTGTGTTTTTCACAGGTGTATCAAGAATGGTCCATCAACCAAAGGATATCCAGCCAACTTGACACCACTGTGGGAAGCATTGGAGTCAACATGGGCCAGCATCCCGTGTGGAATGCTTTCGACACCTTGTAGAGTCCATGCCCTGATGAATTAAGGCTGTTCGGAGGGCAAAAGGGGGCGCAACGCATTAGGAAGTTGTTCCTAATGTTTTGTACACAGTGTATATTGTCTGCACTTTCATCCCACCTAGCCTACTATATTCGTTTATGAAACGCTGGTAGTAGCACAATTCTTCATATGCACCCAACCCTAGCTGGCAATGACTTTCTTCTACAGCTTATCAGCCCACATTGGATGTCATTATGATCAGTGTTGGGGAAGCTATAGCATACCAAGCAACCAATTACTTCACACTGGAAGAAGTTAAGCATAGCATCAAGAAAAATTATAATTTACTTAACTAAAGTTAATTTGAAAAAGTAGTTTACCACATCCAAACTATTAATAGGGAAAATTATCATATGTAAATCTGAAATGCCATAGACTACAAATTGCAAGACAGATCACTTTGGGGTCATATTCAATGTTTCCAGTGAGAATCAGGCAGGTCGGAGTCGGGAAAATAAAGTGTGAGTAATTCACCCATATTTATTTGTGTGTGCAAATAAAGTAGTGTGTAGTTCCAAGATTTAAATTTAGTTCAACTACCACCAAGCTACTGAAAAATTTAGTTAAATTAGTTGAACTAAATGTAGTTCACTACCCCAACACTGATTATGATTCTGGTAAATAGCCTACGATCAATCAAATGTCAGAAGGTGCAAACTTTACAACAAAAAAGTGGCTGCATTCTTTTTCCAAACAGATGCTTTCTACTGACAGCAGTGAGCCAATCTCATGTGTTAGTGGTCAGAGACAGGGGTTCCCAAAATTTTGCAATCAGGGCCCCCCTTCCAGCATTGGGGAACATCTAAAATAGCTCTAAGGTAGGCAATGACTAACATGACAAGTAGAACTGATGATGCACGACACAAATTCGACTATTACAACTTTCAAGAGTAAATTTAATGCGGGACTGAGTTCTTTAATTAAAAATAAGTGTTTGCCGACCGCTCACACCCACTCCAGTGATGCATGCAAAGTTGCAACATTTCTCAGAATTCCCATGTTTATTCCCTCCTGATTCCAGGAATCTTCCAATCGGGATTTCTGAAATACCTGGGCATTTTAGGAATAACTGGAATTTTACAACACTACTGCAAAACTCAGATCTGACAACAGTGTATACATCATTAATAAATCACCACGAGCACTCAATCACTAGTGAGTAAATTCTAAGAAAAAGCAACTTAAGGATAAGTTGATGATATTATCAAGGCACAAGGTGAGACCCAAATGCAGACACAGGAGGCAGATGTTTGGAGTCTTACAATGTTTATTAATCCAAAGGAGTAGGCAAGAGAATGGTCGTGGACAGGCAAAAAGGTCAAAACCAGATCAGAGTCCAGGAGGTACAGAGTGGCAGACAGGCTCATTGTCAGGCAGGTGGGTACAAAGTCCCGAAAAAATATGCTGTTTGACTTGGAAACATACAAGACAAACTGGCACAGAGAGACAGGCTTAATCCTAGACACATGGAAAGTAGGGTGAATACGGAGGGTACGGGGTAACACAAGATGGACAGCAGTGGAAGTCAGGTCTCTTGAGATGGGAAAAGGGCCAATGAACCCGGGGAGACAGCTTGCGTCACTTGCGGGACCGAAGAGGCAGATCGAGTGGAAAGCCATACCCTCTGCCCAATGAGGAGCTGGGGTCTTGCGACGGTCAGCTTGTCAACAATACCTGGAGTTGGTCTTGAAAATAGCCGCCCTGGTTCTTCTCCAGGTATGTCGACAGCGGTGGACAAACATCTGGGCCGAGGGTACACTGACCTCTTGTTCAGGGAAGAGTGGAGGATGATACCCCATGGAGCACTCGTGGCAGAACAGGGAGGAGTGTTCTGGGCATACTCCACCCAGACCAGTTGATGGCTCCAGGTAGTGGGGTTAGTTGAGACCAGGCACCTTAAGGTGGTCTCCAGGTCTTGGTTGGCTCACTCCGACTGACCGTTGGTCATCCGGATTCCATCCACAAACTGACGACACAATAAGGGTGCAGAATGCCTTCCAGAACTTAGATGAGAACGTTGAATGGACACCATGTCTACCGGGAGTCCATGGATCCGGAAGACATGCTGCACCATAAGCTGGTATGTCTCCTTGGCAGGAGGTAGTTTGGGAGAGGCATGAAATGGGTGGCCTTGGAGAACCGGTTGACTACCATTAGAATGACAGTGTTGCAATCAGACGGAGGGAGGCCAGTGACAAAATCAAGAGACCTATGAGACCAGGGACGATGAGGAACCAGTAGTGGCTGCAGGAGGCCAGAAGGAGCATGCCGTGGAGTCTTGTTGAGCACACACAGTGCATGCGGTGATGAAGGCAGAGACGTGAGGGACCGTTGTGGGCCACCAGAAACAAGGAAGGCTAGTGTGTCCTGTTCTAGGACCGGACTGGGTTAGGGACAAACAGCCGGTTAGCCGGGCCCCCTTCAGGTCCGGGTTGGGAGCATTGGGCCAGGTTCTCAATACCCCAATCTAAAGTGGCAGCAAGGCATGAGGTAGGGTGAATCGTTTCAGAAGTCGAGGGAGTGGCAGAGGAACTGTATAGGCGGGAGAGAGCATCAGGCTTCACATTTTTAGACCCAGGACAGTAGGAAATGGTAAAGTTGAATCTGGTAAACAGGAGGGCCCACTGGGCCTGCCTTGAGGCGCTTGGCTGAACGGAGATATTCTAAGTTATGGTAGGTCCAGACCAGGAATGGCTGTTCTGCTCCTTCCAGCCAGTGTCTCCACTCTTCCAACGCATCTTCACCGCCAGGAGTTCCCATTTGCCAACATCGTAGTTCCTCTCAGCAGGATTGAGACGATGGGACAGGAGGGCACAGGGATGAAGCTTCTGGGCAGATCGCTGGGAGAGGATGGCTCTCACTCCAACATTCGAAGCATCCACTTCCACCACAAATTGACACAAGGGGTCCGGATGGATGAGGATGGGTGCTGTTGTGAACCGATGCTTCAGGTCCACAAAGGCTTTGTCAACAGCTGGAGACCATTTGAACGGTACCTTGGGGGAGGTGAGTGCCGAGAGGGGGGCCCCCAGGGTGCAAACCCAAGAAACCTTTGCAACTGCACGTTGGTTGATGTGACATCAGTGGTAGATTGGCCTTTGAGGATCCATCTAAACATTGCCCTCAGCAATGACATATCCCAGAAAGGTGATAGAAGAGCGGTGGACCTCACTTCTCAGCTTTCACAAACAATTGGTTCTCCAGGAGGTGCTGAAGGACCTGTCTGACATGGAGTATATGTTCTTGGGCAGATCGGGAAAAAAACAGGATGTTGTCCAGGTAGACGAAAACAAACCGGTTTAGCATGTCCCAAAACACATCATTGACCAAAGCCTGAGTTCAAATGGCATGACCTGGTACACATAATGTCCACTAGTTGTGTTGAAGGCTGTCTTCCACTCATCCCTCGCGTATCCGAACCAGGTGGTAGGCATTCCGAAGTTCCAACTTGGAAAACATGGTAGCCCCCTGGAGAGGTTCAAATGCAGAGGAAGAGGTAGGGGGGGGTAACTATTTTTGACAGTGATATTGATAAGTCCCTGGTAGTCAATGCACAGTGTATTGTCCTTCTCCACAAAGAAAGGACCCTGCACCGGCAAGAGATGCAGAAGGATTGACGGCCCCAGTGGCCAGAGACTCCTCCATAGCTTTGGTCTCTGGTCCAGACAGATAATACAACCAACCCCGAGGTGGTGTAGTGCATGGGAGAAGGTCAATGTCACAATCATAAGGGTGCGGGGGAAGGGAAGTAGCACGTGCCTTACTGAACACTTCCAGGAGTTCATAGTATTCAGTAGGAATAGCAGAGACATCAGCAGTCTTGCTAACATCCTGAAGAGGATGACTTGGAGAAGGCTGTGCTGCTTAAAGGAAGTTTGAATGGCAAAAAGGACTCCAACCTAGGATGGAGCTTGTGGTCCAGTCAATAACAGGGTTGTGTTTTTGGAGCCAGGAAAATCCCAACACAACATGGGGAGACACAATGAGGAGTAACTGTGGTCTCACTGGTTACCAGAAACCCTTAATTGAACAGCCACCGTACTATAGGAGCAGCTGTCTAGTGCCTTAGCGTCAATGGGCACAGAGAGAGGCTGAGCGGGAACACCAAGCTCCGAAGCTATCATGGCATCCATAAGACATTCATCAGCCCCAGAGTCAATGAGCACTCGGAGAGACTTAGATTGTTGTGCAGGGGATGGGAATTAAGGAACTCCTAGTCTGACTCACCATAGTACTGGTACCCACTAGAGACAAGTGTTTCCTAATAGGGCAGGTAGCTATAAAATAGCTATAAAATGTCCTGCCCCTCCACAGTACCCTGTAGCAACTCCTGATGTCTCCCAATGGTATGCAAGAGTCGTGGACAGGCAAAAAGGTCAAAACCAGATCAGAGTCCAGGAGGTACAGAGTGGCAGATAGGCTTGTGGTCAAGGCAGGCAGAACGGTCAGGCAGGCGGGTACAAAGTCCAGAAACAGGGAAGGGTCAAAACAGGGAGGACTAGAGAAAGGAGAAACATACGAAACAAACTGGCACAGAGACACAGGAAACACAGGGATAAATACACTGGGGGAAAATAAGCGACACCTGGAGGAGGTGGAAACAATCACAAGGACAGGTGAAACAGATCAGGGCATGACAGATATAGGAAAGAGAGGGAAGCTGTATTTTGAGAAGAGCCTAACCAGACACCACCAGTATGCTATTACGTTTTACATGTTCAGCATCAGTCACGTAAAAGCCGAGCCAAAGGAGAGTGGTGCCACTTCGCCATCATCATTACGTCACTGTTTCCAGGGTTGTATTAATTAGGAACCAAACAGAAGCAAGCCAAAATGGGGAGAGGCCTACCTGAATTAGTCCACTAATGTATACGACCCAGGCCTGTAGTAGGGCTATTTACAAAGCAGCACCTACAGACAGATCCCACTGATCCAGGATCTGTCCACATCACACTCACACCCACTCTGTGAGGTATGTTACACACACAAGGCCTCCACAGACATATCACAGTTTCCACTAGTCTGAGGGTGAGATGATAGATTATGTAAAAAGCCTGTAAAAACTGTGAAACTAAGACATTCCGTTAGGAGTCCCGTTTTACTGGATGTTTCCCTACTACACTCTGGAAAAGTGGAGGAACGCACATCCACTGCCAAGGAAGCCCAGTTCCAGACAAAGTGTCCACAGCTCCAGACAAAGTGCCCAACGTTCCGGTTCTGATCCCATAGCCTGAAAAAAATGGGAATTCCTGGCCACACACTCACCAGGGGAGATTAGCTCAGCGCTAGCATTCATGAATTTAACTACAGTTTCAGGTAAAAAATAATTTTAAAAAATGCTCTGTCTCATTTACACTGTGTAATTTATTGACGGTCCCTAACTAG